>NW_007102226.1:877-64238 GCF_000164805.1 Carlito syrichta | reverse complement strand
CCTCTCTCACACACACACACACACACACACACACACACACACACGCTGAACCTGAGTCAGCAGGACCCATCTCGTCTCTCTCTTCCGCCACATTTCAGATACTTGCCTGAGGTCTGGGCTCAGAGCTCCCGGCAATTCGTGGTGTATCATGACAGAACTGCTATGTCCATGTTTCTTATGGCTGCACTGAGGCTGTGGCTAAGGAAAGTGACACGGGGACTGGTTCCCTCCTCTGTTCATCAGTGGCCTGCTTTATCTTCACCATCACAGCCCCACCCTAACTACTCCCATCTCTGCCCGACAGCAACTACTGATTTTCTCAAGGTTTGGGGGCATATGAAATGTACTCTTTTCCTAGAAGAGGACTGGACATCAGTCCTTAAAACATCAGGGCCTTAACATGTGTTTTTTTCTTCAAGGTAGTTTAAACAGTCAACATTTAACCCAAAGGAATCCGTGTCTAATGGTAGAGTTTGGGACTGGGTTATTTTGGAGCATATATCCTCCCCTGAATGCTCAGATGACATCACATAAAATCTGCCTATATAAGTTGACCTCTATCCCAAATACTAAAGTTAACACTTTGCCCTTTCAGATGGTTTAGCCGACAGGCAGAACTGAGTACCAAGCTCAGCTCCGCCCCCTTCCAAGCTTTGTGACCTTGGGGAAATCGCTGAGCTCATCTGCACCTCAGTTTCCTAATAGATAAAATGAGAAAAAAGGACCTCCCTCAAGGGTGAGTTGCAGATTTAAATGTTTTAACATCCTTAAAGTAAATGCAAAGAGTCCCACATGGTAGGTGCTTCATAAATGCTAGTTTCCGTCCAGTTGCAATAGGGACAATGACCAATCGTTTCTGAGCCAGCATGCTTAATAGATTTCACTCTATTCCAAGGAGGCTCTTCCAGTGTACCTTAGGTCATTCCTTCCCTTACTAACAGGAGGTCGGTCATTCCATTAATTAAACACTTTCTCATGCTTGTCACTGACATCTTACTTTAAGCCCAAGCTCTCTGCACTTCATTTAGCTTCCCGGAAAGCAGATGAGAGGAAACCATGAACCCATGATCACTGGGCCACAATTACAGCAGCCACCAGCTTTTCTTGGTGAAAACAAGTACAAGGCAGTGCAGAAAGAAAGAAGCACATTCACCAGAAACTCTCACAGGCACAAGAAGGTCAAAGGGGAAGGGGACACGAGCGATAATTTTGCTGTTGATTCTTTTCCCCTTTTATTCCTCCTGAGAGTGGAACTCGTGTTCCTGGCTTCCAGTACAATAACCCCATATTGGGCACGTGTAGATTTTTAGCAGAGCTATATTACTGGTGACCCAGCACATGTGCTGCTTTTAATCATCCAAGTCATGCCTGGGTGATGGGCCTCCTACAACAGGGAGGCAAAGGTTAGACAAAGAGCCACTTCCCGAAATGTGCGAGAAAGTAATCAAAGAGGGAGAGTTATCCAAAATCCCATCATTGGGTACAACAAACGTTGACTTGAGTCAGGAAGACAGGGGGCATTCCTCCGTTGATTTCTCACTGAACTGATTCTTTTCTTTCCTCTCACCACTCCTTTCAAAATCTAAATCAAGGTGATCCCTGCCCCCCAAAAAGTCAGACCATCCATCTCACTAGACGCAGAT
Organism: Carlito syrichta; assembly: GCF_000164805.1. Classification (NCBI taxonomy): domain Eukaryota; kingdom Metazoa; phylum Chordata; class Mammalia; order Primates; family Tarsiidae; genus Carlito; species Carlito syrichta. The sequence continues at coordinate 62,595 of NW_007102226.1, read as the reverse complement.
TTGAGGGGATGGGGGGGGAGGCAGTTCCATCCACAGAAGCTGACTCACAGCCCAAGCAGGTAGAGCCAAGGTGAGGATGAAAGGAGTGTCGTTTTCACCCTCTCCCAATTCAGAGCTGAGGCTCTTTTCTCTGATCACACAAGTGTGACTGAAAACAGCCAAGTGCAGCCCTCCCCGCTCCTGGTACAGACGTTCCTTTATCTTCAACCTGTCAACAGGGAGAGTTGTGGTCAGACGAAGGTGAGGGTGGAACCACCAAAGCTGACTCAAAGGAGAGGCTTGATCAAAACATCGCTGCTTGGAGGGACGATCTATGACTTGCAGAGCCATGAGCCTGCGGCGCCGTGGCCACCCGCCCGGGGCACTGCCAGTGTACTTACACTCTCCGTGTCTCCAGGTGTGGCCAGTGGGATGCAGAGAGGCAAAAGGAGAAAGTTCCTAACTTATCCGTGGAAACTGGGATTCACGGCAAGTTTGAGACTGAAACTAAACCACGCTGAGGTCAACGAGAACCTTATGGACACACAGTCTCAAGACAGTGTTCCCAACATTCATTTGCTGAGAAATGAGCATGTATCTTCCCCACGGAAACAGTCCTATTTGTTATGGTTAGTACATGTCAGTCCCCACTATCCCAAGACATAGTTGATTCATTGACTGTCTTCTCACAATGAGGTCTTACCATTGTTCTTTAACTGGATGCTATGATCTGAACGTTTGTGTCCCTCCAACATTCGTAGGTTAAAACCTCCCCATCGATGCAGTAGTATTAAGAGGTGAGGCCTTTAGGAGGACCTGTGCCCTTATGAAAGAGACTCCAGGGAGCTTGCCCCTCCTGCCTTGCGAAGACACATAGAAGGCACCACCTATGAAGAACAGGCCCTCACCTAATGCAGCCTCCACTACCGCCTTTATCTTGGACTTCCCAGTCTCCAGAACGGTGAGCAATAAGTTTCTGTTGTTCATAAATGACCCAGTTTAAAATCTTTTGTCATAGCAGCCAAAACAGACTGAGACACTGAGATAGTAATCGTAACCATAGGTGTAAGTCACACTGTACCACAAATACCAAAGTCACAGGATACACACAGTATGTTTTCCTGGAGTCAGTTGTACTTAATAATAAGTCATTTTACACACAACTTGTATATGCGTGTATGGGATAGAAGGAAAAATTCACGTGAATCTTTAAAATAAACCTAGGTATGCACAGACACTGGAAATGGCAGTTAATCCTGTGATCACTTTATATAAATTTGTATTGTTTGAATTGCTTTTTTCCAGCAAGCATGACTGCATTTATTTAGAGGGGAAAAGAAATCTCTCACTGGGCAAATTCAGTCTCTGTCCCAAAACATATTTGATTCATTGACCCTCTTCTCACACTGAGGTCTCAGCATGGCAAGTCTGAGAAATACTGAGATGAAAAGTATCCTTGGACTGGACCCAAGATTCAGAAGAACTGAGTTCAAGGTCAAGCTTCACCACAATACAATACGAGACTGCACATACTATTTCTCCTTCATCCAACAAACATTTATTATGCATTTACTATGTGCTAAATCCTATGAGCTAGGGATGCTTTCATCTGTAAAATGACTGTAATTCTAGCACACAGAATTATTAAGGTCAAATAAAATACTAAACATAAAAAGCGTGTTATAATTGTAGTTCTATACAAACATAGGATACTTTGAAACTTCTAGCACTTTCTGGATGAGGAAGAATTTCCTGGGTTAACCTTTGAGGCTAGCAATTATGCTTAGCATTGTTTTCATGAAGGACACACTGTGTTAGAGCAAAGAAACACTCCTTCCTCTCCTTGCCCCTTCCTCTTCCTCTAGCCACTCTGCCCCATCTCCCGTGTGACCTACAGTGTTGGCCAGCCAAGGAAAGAATGAGGCCACCTCACAAATAACTTCCCCTGTCCCATTTCAGACCCAATAGCCACTGGCCAACTTTCAGGATGAAAAAGAGACTACACTGGTTTCAAGGACCTTTCTGATCTTCTGGGGACCCATGCTGAATTCAATATTCTTTCACTATGTCATAAGCCAAGTCTTCAGTTACAAAAGACATCCACATGGCAGGTGATTGCAAGCCACTATGTGGGGAATTCTGAAGACAGAAGAAGCTAAATTAACGGAAGCACATCTTTTCCACAAGTGTACATTGCCTCCTGGAGTGCAGACAGCTTGAGTCCTGCAGGGAGTTGGCCACTGGCCGCTCAGGCCTTCATCCTAGGACAATGCAAGGTAGACAGGCTTCCTGAGAAGCTCAGTCTGTAGGGACCCTATGCCACGGAAAAGCCGCTCTGCAATGAGGGAAGACGTGGAAAAGAAGGGGCAAAAGCCCAGCAGCCTCCCAACCAACTAGAAGAACCGTTTCATCTCAAGGAAAGCTCTTTCAGTAGCTGGAGGCTCAAGCCACAGTGGAGAAGACTATTGTGAAGGGTGGGAAAGCTTCCCAGGTAGCTGACTGAGGCTCACCATTCAAAAGGGCTGAATGCACTTCGTCTTCCTGCAGGTCAAAAAAAAGCACAGAGACTTTTCATGATTTTGTCTTGGGGGAGGTAATCTTTATAAGGGTTGTAGGCTAATTTTTTTTTTTTAAGCTTTGATAAAAGCATCTAGAAGCAAGGGACCCTATGTCATGGTTGTTAAGTGCATTCAGCAGAGAATAAGAAAGCTACTTTCTGACACATCTGCATGCGGCCATGGAAACAAGCCCGTTTTTCAAATAAAGAGTCATGTATTAAGTAATGTATTAAGTACCCAATGTTTGGAATGCCAGAAAGGTGCTCAGGGAACTGAAACAAGGATGAATAACTCTTGCATCTCTGTTTGTTCACTCTCTATTGGGAAAACAAATGCCTGCATAGATTCTCTTATGCAGTCAGGGAGAAGCAGTTTTGCAGAAGGAACTCTGTTTCAAGAGGGACCAAACCAAGCTGTGGAAATACAGGGGGACAGAGATGAATTCTGCAAGAAGATCTGAGAGAGCAACCAGAGGGAGGAACATTTGAAGATGGTAAAAGAATCGTGTAAGTAGACAGAATGTGCAGAGGCTAGTAATTTGGTCACTAAAGTAGTAATAATTGGTCAAAATGCCCAGTCATAAAGAAAAAAGAGAAGGGAGGGAAGAAAAAATAATCAACAAAAGATGCTTGCACCTATCTTCTGAACTGTCCTTGCTTAGTCTATATGTCCTTAATTTCCCTCGGGTTAACCAACTAGTTTAGATGGGGGAGTTTGGCAGATGCTATTGGTTGCTTCTCCAACACCCATTGCCTTTCTCCTACGTCTGTTCAAGTGACAACCCTGCCTATGGCCTTGGGCTTTAAGACAGACTAGCCTCGTCCTGCTCCACCAGAGTGAATCCTGATGGGTCCAAGCCTGTCATGGCAGCCTTAAGCCTCCCTGGCAGTGGTTTGTTTGGGAGCGCACATGCCAAACAATTTTGGCCAACGGCATTGGAAGCATCTGAGGAAAGAGTTCCTTAGTCTTGAAACTGGACACAAGGAAGAGACTATATTTTTTCCTCTCTATCTCTCTCTCTGGATGTTTTCTTGTCTGGGTGTGGCACCTGGAGCTGGTAGCACCATGTTAGGGTGGCAGAGTGGGGAAACGAAAGGAGGCTGCTTCCTAATGACCGCACCCCCTGAGCTCACTAGCCCTGAAGCCCCTGCTTCTCCATTCCATGGGTGAAATTTCTCCCATCTCTGTAACCAGTTGCTTCAGGTTTCTGTTATCTGTTTTTTGGGCTGTTGGACACTAGGAGGTACCCTATTTTTTGCTCTGCTCTGGCTGGGAAACAGGCACGGACATGGATTCTAGGAGTGAGTCATGGCCATTGAGTACTGCAGGAAGAAAACTTTAGCAAAGCCTCCCTGTAAAACTTCTCACCGAGACTCAAATTTGTTTCTCACCAGAGCCCCCTCACTCATCTCCATGGGCTCTCCCGTGTAGTTAGCCTATGGGGGCCAAGATCTGTGGGGCTCACACGCTGGGTTCAGCTGGCACTGAGATGAGACAAAAAGAGGCCACCATAGGAGAGAGTTTAGAGGAAAAGGAGGGAAGGAGTCTGATCAGCACTCTCATATGAGCCCATAAACAAAACCACAGTCGCTGCACCAGCAGTGCTTCTCCCTATGTGCAGCCTATAAACACCAGGACTATCTCACCTTACAGCACTTCCTATTTCTAAAGCACCTGGAAACATCATTTCACACATATCTGACCCTCAAGAAAACATTTCTCATTTAGCAGATGAGAAAACTAAGATCCAGAAATATCAAATAACCTTTAGAAGGCCACACATTGTTGTCAGAGAAGGGACTTTGATTTTGACTTTCAATTCCTAAAAAGATCAGAAATATAGAAATATAAATATGAATAGATTACATATGTTTTCACATTATTGAATATATTACTTTTTTTTTTTGAGTCAGAGTCTCACTCTATTGCCCAGGCTGGAGTGCAATGGCACACTCACAGCCACTGCAGCTTCGACCTGCTTGGCTCAGGTGATCCTTCCGCCTCAACCTTCCAAGGAGCTGGAACCACAGGCATGTGCCACCATGCCCGGCTAATTTTTCTGATTTATTATAGAGACAAGGTTTTTGCCATGTTGCTCAGGCTGGTCTTGAACCCCTGAGCTCAGGCAATCCTCTCATCTCCGCCTCCCAGAGTGCTGAAATGATAGGCTTGAGTCACCGCACCTGGTTATTTTTTACATATTTTAACATTTACTATTAAATTATTTATAATGAAATACAAATATAAATCACAAAGTATTCAGGCCATGAGGAGTTCTAACCTGATAAAGGAGAGTATAGAAAAAAATTTTTTGAGGGGGAAAGTGTTTTACTCTCAGATTTCCTGACATGCAATCCAAGGAATTTTCACCATAATGGACTCAGTGGAATTCAACACGTTTTTTATTTTTATAATTCTTTTTTTCCCCCCTCTACTAAGTAGGAGGTGCTCCTTGGGTTGAATCTTAAAGGATAAGTAGAAAGAAAGAAAAACAGAAACAGAAACCACGAGGCATGAAGGAAACCCCTAGCAGAGAGAACAGCATATGCGACCACGACAAAGAGGCTTTAAACAGCTTGGTGCTGGGGAACTTCAAGTGGCCTCACATTGCTGGAGCCCTGGTACAGCCGGCGCCAAGAACAACGCACAGACGAGGAGCACAACAAAAACAACTGTCTGCCCAAGACTCAGTCCTGCTCCCCGTGGAAGTCTTCGAAAGCCAGACTAAGGCGTGTGGGCTTTCTTCTATAAGTCTGTGGTCTTTAAACTTATTCTGCTCACATATCCTCTAAAAACGGGAAAACTGTGCACCTGGTGTCTGCAACTTACTTTGAACTGCTTGGAAAAACAAGGTGGATTTGTGGACATGTACAGAGATGGCTGGCTACGTGGGATAGATATGCGATGAGGCAAATATATCAAAAGGTTTACGGAATCTAAGCAGCACAGACGTGTGTTCACTGTATAATGCTTTGATCTTCTCTGAATGTTTAAAACTTTTCATTAGAAAAATGATGTGGGAGAAAACATTATGTACCCTCTCATATTTAAGATTTTTTTTCCTCATAGGTTTACATTTGGGGGGCAAAAGGACATAGAAAATGTTAGACATTTTGTAAAATGAAATAAGATGAGAATTGACGGCAAATAAGTGAAAATATTGTATTTTATGTATTAATAAATAGATTTTAACTACCTTGTTGATAAAGCACACTGAATCTGAGAAATCACGTAAAACATGTATTCTTCGTTTATATACATTTATTTTGAAAGCATGATAGTCTTCCAAAACATTCCAGTTGCATTCAACAAAATCAGAATCATTGGTCTTTACTGCCCCATCTGTTTTGAATTCAGAGCATCCCAGCACCAGTCAAATCCAAGCTCCCCCCTCACAGAGAGATGTAGAAAATGGGAAAAGCAGGAAACTCAATGGGCTCAAGGTGTAGTGATTAACCATTAAAGAAAACTCCTCTAAAAACCAACGTTTCGATTCATCCCCCCATTTGGTACTCTGAGGTACGTACACCTGAGGACAATGCACAGAGTAAGATGTCTGAGGGTAAAAGCCTACCTTTTTTTGGTAAGGGGTAGAAGAGTCTTGTGAGTGCTGGCTCATTTAGATATTGGAGAACTGGGCATGACTTCCTTAAAAATCTATCCGTGCCCATTTGCCTGCCAGAAAGTCTTTGTGCAGCCCAGTTGGAAGACCATTCTCCAAGTGAAGAGAAGACTTTACCTATAAAATGTGCTGAGGAAGAAAAGGATCTGTTTTAGACCATTACCCCGGAATGACTGTGGAAGACAGATTTACGGGTGTCAAGGGTGCAGGGCGCAGAGATACCAGCTAAGAAGCTATTGCAGTCACTGGGATCTGAGGCAGAGGAGAGATTTTTAGAGCAGATACTGGGGAAAGACTCTGAGAACCACTTTCAACAGACAGCGCTGGCTCAGCAGGATTGATGACCGACCAGATGCAGGGAGAAAAGGAAAGAGGAGGTAAAAAAGCAACTGTTTGACCCATTATGGTAAGGAATAAATATACCCGATAGGGATGTCATATGTTTGCAGCCTTCCAAGGATAACACATTACAGTGTTACAAAAATTCCTAAAACCTTCCATTTTAGCTGTCCCTGGTTATATTAAGAACCGACTTTTCAGCCTAGAGACGGCTCTGGCTTCAAGCAGATCCATGTCTAGAGACCACCAATTCACATGACCCCTGGGTCATGGGGGTGCATACTTGGTCCTAGGCTACAGGCAGAATAATTGAAAAAATAGCCAATGGGCCAGGCTTGGTGGCTCAGCCTGTCGTCCCGGCATTTTGGGAGGCCGAGGGGAGTGGATGGCCTGAGCCTGCAGGCTCATGACCAGCCTTGGCAACTTGGCGAGACCTCGTCTCTATAAAAAATTAGCCAGACATGGTAGCGCACCAGTGGTTCTGACTACTTGGAAGACTGAGGCAGAAGGATAGCCAGAGCCCAGCAGGTCGACACTAGGGTGGCCATGAGTGTGCCACTATGATCCAGCCTGGGTGACAGAGTGAGACTCCAACTCGAAAAGAAAAGAAAAGAAAAAAGAAAAAAATGACTAACGAGGGTTAGGAGAAACAGGATCTAGGGCCAGCTCTGCCTCTACCTCCCTGTGTAACTTCGAACAAATCACTCGTTCTGGCCTTCACTTTTTTTCATCTGGAAAACAGAGGATGTCAATGAAATGACCCAGAAAGTCCCTCACCTCCCTGACCTTATTATAACACCCAGAAATCAGTGGACTCTGGACAGGCCAACTCCATAAGAGGCTGAGAGAGTTAAGAAGTCGAGCGAAGAATCTGACAGATCAGGAAGATGAATTCGCTGCCGGGAGAGTCAATAGGTGCAAGTTGCTACAGGCTTGGGGGCTTTCTGCAGCCCCTTGTTAGCACCTGGAGGAAAAGGTGCTAATGATACTTTGGGGACAGAACCACAGATTATTATTAAGCAGCAGGCAATGAAACCCGAATTTACACTAATGTGATCTGAATTGATGCCAATATCAGCCCTGATGATGATCCTGGGGGTGGGTGACAGCATGCTGAAAAGTTGAATATGATGGCTAATCATAAAGCATGAAGCCAAACTAATATAAGCATTCCTCGTTTTTTTCTTTAAAAAAAGATCCTGCCATATTAGCAAGTGCTTCTTCCCAGCTAAGGAATAATGGGAATTTCCTCCACTATCTGTAAACAGATGGGCCTATCTTCTTTTCAAGCAAGTGAAAGAAAGGCAAAGCATTGGTGCAAGTCTTGCGCACTCTTTACCTGGGCTTGCATTCAGGCCCAAAGGGGCGTTTACTGACACAAAGCAAGAGGAAGACTGGGGTAGTCAATGAAAGGGAAACAGAGGCACAAAGCCAGTAAACTGAGACTGGGATCCCAGATACCTGAATAACAGTGCAATTAGGCTTGGTCCTTCTAGGTAAAGGATCCATGGATTCAGGAGTAAAAGAGCCAGGTGCACGGATTGCCTGACTCTCCTGGGGCTAGACAGCGGACTCTCACTTCTTCAAAACCTGCGATCTCAGTTTAGCAAAGCTCTGTGGTCTCCAACTTAACCAATTCCATTCCTAATCAGCTATTGCATGTGAATGGGCTTGGAAAACAGAAATGTCTTATTTCTATAAGTGGATTACGCCCATCTGCCCTTGGGACCGGCATGGGCATTTCTCAAACCCGATTGCCGTTGTCCATCTAGAATGTTCCTTCCTCTCAGTCCAGGTTCCTCTACTTGAACCTACTTCATCTTTCCAATCTCACCCTCTCTTTGGAGCCACCAGTCTTCGCTCTGTTTCCAAGAGCCTGTCATTCACGTGCCTATTCTTCTTATAGACCAGGATGACAACTCAAAATTTGATTTTCCTAATTACTTACATTCTCAACAAGGCAATTTTGTAATTGTCCACGTTCTTACAGCCGTTCTTCTACCTTTGTTTTAATGCCTTGTAATCCAAAGGACAGTTTGAGACACGTGTAGACACTCTAACATCTGATTGGCTGACGGAGGACCGTCCTTTACAAATAGCCTCGACAGTAATGGGAAACTGGGGGGGCGGAATTGGGCAGTTGAGGGAAACTGCTAGGGGAGGGAGGGTCATACCTCATCAACAAGGGTACCTGCATGATCAATGTTTGCATACCTAACCCTGAATGGTACCCCATGTCTTTATAATACAAATTTAAAAAAACAAATAGCCTCGAGATCCGGTTTCCCAGGATTCAGAAGCAGCAAGCTTGTCCTGCCCATCCTCCGTGCAGAACCAAACGTGGGAACGGCAGTCCCTAAAACAGAAGTCACTTTCCCCCTGCAAGAACTTGCTCTGCCGCCATGCAGGCGCCACCCAGCGTGGCCCTCACTTCCCAGACTCCGTGGCTCCAGTCAGGATCCACACGTTCAGGCTCTCAGAGATGTCTCCCGGCAAGAGCCAGGGGAACAAGCAAGACCTCAGTGCCTGTTTTGGGTGGGGGGTGGAACTCCTGGAGGACGAAGAGGAAAAAGACGATGATTGAGAATGAGGAGACCCGGACATCCCCCCACTGTGCATGAGGCCTGCATGGTGGCATGGCGGGCTGCAGGGCTGCTGAAAAAGCGCGCCTGAATCAAGGCGCCTCAGGAAGAGGAGAGATCACAGTTTGAATGCTAGAAAAACGGGGGTGCTGAATCGATGACAACTCAGGCAGCGGGGAAAAAGCTACAAACTAGAACATGTCTAATCCTCAGTCACCTCAAGTGAAGTCGATCCTTTGGGAGCACCAGCGTGGGGTAGGATCCGGGTGGGAGAAGCAGACTTCTCAGAATCATATGCCAGTCACTGAGTTCATCTGAAATATGTGTGTTTCTCGTGGGTTAAACACGTAAACACAATCTGGTATCAACCGTGCCTCCAGTGTGCATGGGGGGAAAGAATGCAGCCATTTACGACGGCAGATACCCAGCTTTGTGTGATGCATAGCAAGCAGAGTGGGTACTTACATAATTCATTACGAGTTAGTAGCCAAAGCAAATGGGAAGCCAACTTCAACAACATATGAACTGACCGCATGCCAGGAACTGATGTAAGTCATTTACCAATATCAACTCTTTCAACTCTGTCACCGACCCTCTTATTATCTCCACTTTACAAATAAGGCACCCGAGGCACCAGCATCAAATGCCTTTCCAAAGGTCCCCCTTTCCTAAGGTCAGCTGAGGTGGAGCTGAGATCTGAGCCCAGAGTCTTTGGCTCCAAGGAGCATGGTCTTGGCTGCTTTGCCCCACCCAATGTCACTCTGCCTTTTGAGGAGGGCTTTTTAGCCAGGAGACATAGAGACGATCTCATGAGCAGTAGAACTTTCCTATCTGTTCTCTCCCTGTCCCTCAATCCCTTTCATCTAGGGCCTAGTCCCCCAGACTTCTCAATCAGCCCGATGGTCCTAGTCTCAGAAAGCAAAATCTAAAGAAAGAAATATTTATAGGCTGATTGGTATATTGTAGAGAAATAGTCCATAGCATTCTACCTGACACACACACACACACACACACACACACACACACACCATAGTTATTGCTGACAGAGATTCTCTTCCCACTACCACCAACCCAGGGACTGCCACAATCTCTCAGCGTCTCCGCAAAGCAAGGATCATCTTCCTGGTTGGCACGCTGGAAACCCAGCCTCTGCTCATTGATCTGCTGACCATGCAAAAAAGTGAAAATGCAAATGTTTTCCAGAACTCTCTCGGCGGCAAGTGCTTTTCCACATCCATGAATTAGAGATGGGAAGGGGAGACTGTAAGAGCTTATGTCCAAATGTGGGCTTTATTTCTGTAAGCAGATGTGAAAATGCCATTTTCATTCCTTTGCGATAATCAGAAGAAGCATCCCAGACTTCCAGAACTTCCCGGGAGGATAACGCCTCCATTTCCCCAGGGGCCACGTTCTGGCCATCCACGCATGCCTTCCTCCTTGGCCAGCCTTCTCCGTTCCTACGGTATGACTGTGTCCTCGCGTGCGGCCCTCCCTCGCCTTCGTCTATGCCACGTCTCTCAGGTGTGTGTAAACAGACACTGAGTCTGTGGTATTTACACTAAGTATGAAATAGACTCTACTGGATTGGGGGTAAAAATATGCTTTTGAAGAAGGAGTCAGTGGAGGCCCATATTTACAGGACATTTATTGCTGCCACTTTATGGGGAAAATTAGTTTTTTATGCTTTCGGTAATGATTCCCCAGGCCCTCTTTTCACACCGGCATGCTCATAAATTCCTTGTTTTTACAGCAGGGCAAAATGTTCTGAAGCGTGCTCTTCCTCACTCACCAGGATCAACTGGAAGAGGATGGAGAGGCATCCTGGGAGAGGGACGGTGTGCTGGCCAGAGCCACGTGACAGCAGGTCTCCAGGGCCCCTCTGGACACTCCTGCCAGGGATAACTGAGGGAGCCCTTCTGGAAAGCGTGCATCTGCTAGAAACACAGCTGGTTCTTTCAAGAAGAGGACGCTCAGGCATTGGGCAGGGAAGCCCTGCTCGGGCTCTCTGGGGCTCTGCTGGAGTTGAGTGATGCTAGCCAGACTCGAGTCGTTTGAAAAGGATCGTCTCCTGCGAGGCAGCTGGCCTGAGCACATCCCGCCTCAACGTGAGCCAGAAATACCTGCTTTGAAACCCGGAGAAGGAGTTCAGATAAACCCAGCTATGGATCCTGCCGCACCTAAGATGTGGTTTGCAGGACCCGAGCCCTTCCTGGTTCCGCGCCCCGTGGCTAGACTCCCTTTCTTTTTTTTTTTTTTTTTATTTTTTTGAGTCGGAGTCTCACTCTGTCGCCCAGTCTGGAGTGCAGTGGCCGCTCCCAGCCACCGCAGCCTCGACCTGCCGGGCTCCAACGATCCTTCCGCCTCAGGCTTCCAGTAGCTGTAACTACAGGCGCGCGCTCCCACGCCCAGCTAATTTTTAATTTTTGATTTACTGTAGAGATGAGGTCTCACCAAGTTGTCCAGGCAGGTCTTGAAACCGCAGGCTCAGGCAATCCACTCACCTCGGCCTTCCAAAGCACGGGATTACAGGCTGAGCCACCGAGCCCGGCTTAGACTCCCTTTCTACCCGACTTAGAGAGACCCCTAGCACCTTACCCCTGGCCCTCCCCACTGCTCGAAGACCTCAGCAAGAGGAGATAAAAGCAAGATTGCTTTGTGCCTGCAAGCAAGTCAATTCCTGTTTTCCTATTCTCTTAAAAATAGGGACGGACCGTGTGGAACTGGAGGCTGTTGAATTCTTACATATGGGCAGCCTTGTGCTTTCGGGTTAAAATAAGGCTATGAAGACAGGAGGTAGTGTCTGTTACCTAAGAATCAACTCTTCTCAGAAAAGAATGCACGAGAGGGGACCCCCCAAAAAACACCAGAATTATCGTTTGGAGGGCAGGCCCCTTGTAGTACAAGTTTCCCCCTCTAGGTAAGTGTTCTAGGAACCCATCAGCATGAGTGAACCAGCTAGCATGGTTGTGAGAGGCTGGGTTTGGCTTTGGTGAATGTGGGGGGGAGGAGAGTCTTTCGAGGTGTTTGCCCATGTCATGATGGGTGATTTATTCGAATCACCCACCCACGCCACGCTGAGTGTTCAGCAGTGTTTGACCAAACCGGCATGACCCCCACGCCCCCCCACCCCCCGTCTTCACTCGACCTTGCCCTTGCCCTGAGCAGCTTTTTTTGGTTGCCCCGATGAAAAAGTCCTCAAAGAAAAGTACCGCCGATATGGAAGAGGGGAAACAAAAAACAGCAGAAACACTAAAAGACATCAAAACTGACAAGTTCAAAACTGTTCTGAGCAATGGAAAAAGCATCTTGATAGGTGTATTGCATCACGTGGAGCGTACTTCGAAGGTGACTGAAATTTAAATATGTAAGAATAAATACACAATATTTTATAAATAAATTCTGTGGTTTGGGGGTCTCTCGTCATATGTTAAAACTGTAGGACAGTCTTGCTAAACTTTATATTTGAATTCAGCGGATCTTGGGTGAGATCAGAGATTTTACATTTTGGACAAACTCCTGGTAGCAGCCCACACTCTTCTGAGTTCATGAGCTGTACTGTGAGTGGCAACATCTTCAGGCAGAGAGCTCTGGCTTTGGAGTTGGACAGAGTCAAGCTTGAATTTGCTACTTGTCACCCTCAAGTAGCAAATTCTGAGGTTCTGAGCCTCCGTTTCTTCACATGAAAAGTAAAGCAGAGAGTGATAATATCCTCCCATCCTTCTTCCTGTAGTTGATATGAGTCTCGGGTGAAAATATTTGTGAAGAAGCTCTGAAACCTCTAAAATGGCTCATACCAATGTTATTTATTCCTACTGACTTCTTTCAGCGGTGCTCACTGTTTTATATACCGAGTTACTCCCAGGTTTTGCTTAGCAATGGAAAGAAACGACTTTTGCAATATAGTCACAGTGCAGGGACGAAACAGATGAGGAAGAAATTCCAAGAAGCTGGTTTTCTTCCATTGCCCCCTCAAAGGCCAGTGATAACACAGGCAGGGACAAATAACCTGTCCTGTTTTTAGAGCATTTTGAGAGAGGAAAATTCTACGACATTCCTTGGTTGACTGTTTAATCTCAATCGCAGGCAACATTTACTGGTTGAGTCATTACGGAGTCTTCCTGATCCCTATGTCTGGTTAGTTCATGAAATCATCAGATGTGTCTTAAATTTGGTATAGGGTCAACCAAATGGCAAGCAGATGGGTTACTTTTTAAAAATCTCATTCGATATACATATTTTGATGAAGCAGAAAGGGCTCTAGGGTCACATATGACAAGTTTAAATCTGGAGTCCACAACTTACTGATTTTTCTTGACCCTAAACAAATGACTTGGCTTCTCTGAGTCTGAATTTTTTCATCTGTAAAATGGGACTAAGGATTCCCGTGGAACAGTATTCTGGGAGTATTAGAAGAAATAATATGTAGAGTTCCTAACAAACACCTAAAAGATGGTCAGTAAAAGTTAGACTCCTGCCTCTTTGTTCGGACTCTGTGGCAGAAAACAAAGAACAAATATTATAGAAATACTTAAAGTTAACCAAATTTGTAATACTGTCTATGTACCAAGAACTTTTCTGAGCTTTTTAAAAAGAATTTTCTCACCTAATCCTCATAGCGAACCTTTCACTGTTTTTATTCTGATGTTCAAGATAAGAAAACTGAGTGGTAGTGAAATATCCTTGTCAGGCCCCCACAGTCAGGAAGTGCAATGCTGGATGCAAAGTCTAGGGGAAACTAACTTCAAGACGTTTAAGAAGAAGGTAAATAAAAGTCAATTTTTAACAAGAGTTCATTTTTACTCTCACGTGGATGGAGAAGTAGCTTCGTTTGACATCACAGAGGTCTTAAAATTATGTGAACAGAAGCACAGAGACTGGTTGCTGGGTACCTGAACTGAAAACTTCAATTCCTGGCTGATCGATGGGTTGGTTGATTGACTGATTGATTGCACTAATTCTTATTGAGATTTGATCATGCACCGTGTATTGAGCAAAGCATTTAACATATTTTACTTAATTTAATCCTTTATAAAATGTTATGAGCTAAATGTTGTTATAATCCCAATTTACATATGAGGAAACCAAGTGTCAGAGAATTAGGTCACTTGCATCTCCCTCTGACTGATTCTGAAGGCTAAGCTTTTAGTCACGCTGTGACAACTCCTTAGACTTTCAGACTTTTGATTTTGTCTCTTCTTAAGCTTATATGAGACCACGTGTACATTCACATACCCCACGTAATAATCACAGTCACTAATTCAGTCAAAGTAGCGTGTTAATATTTACTCTCACCCATGTTTTGTTCCTAGAGGGGGTTATACAATTACTCTCTGCTAAGCCCCTCAACTCCCAAACTTTGTAAACTCACCAATAATGAAGCACAAGTCAAATCAAGGAGTTGCTTGAAAAAAATTAAACACTTGTTATTTTTGTAACGTTAACACATCAAAGCTAAATTCAATACACAGGAACTTCCCCTAGAACAGTCTCTTCTCTGCATAATAAGCCAAGGCAAGAGATAAATATCTCCTGCAACCCTGGAAAAAGGCATAGAAATGAAAATATTGGACTATCATTGAGTTTCAAAGCCACTCAGCTGAACTGGTTCCCTAAAGGCAATTTACCACTGGAATTCTTCCCCCGGTGTATATGAAACCCGAAATACTCCACAAGTACTGCTCCCAGCCTCATTTCATGGTGCTTTCTGATACACAGCCACCAACTCACCGTCTAAAAAGTTAAATAAACATTATCCTCTGTCTCTCATTCACAATGATATTTCAGCACTCTCAACAAGAGTACTGAAATGGGAAGTTCTTATCACAGAGCCGGGCATATAGAAAATGTCAATTAAAAGTTGGTTGTTATGCCCTTATTGGGAGATATGGTGATTTAAAACCTGTCTGAAAATCTTTGATATTCCTTTCATCACCATATAGAGGCTATGGCGCTCTCTTTGAACCTGTGACTGTCTCAGTGAACAGCGTGCAAGGGAAGTCACGCTGTGTGATGTCCAAGGCTAGGTCAGAAAGGGACATGTGACTTCTGATCATTTCTCTTGGGACAATCACTTGGGATCCTTCAGCTTCCATGGAAGCAGCTTAGCCGCCTTGAGGTCGCCACGGAAAGGGAGACCAAGAAGGGTTCGAGGAGTCCTACCCGGTCCACACGCAGGAGAGTTCCCTGGGCCTCATTCAGGCACTAGACCTGTGAGGGAAGAAACCTTTGAGATGCCCCAGCCTCAGCCACCATCTGGCTGCAACCACACAAGGACCCCAGGTGGGAACCGCCTAGGAGTCAACTCCCAGATTCCTGAGAAAAGTAGAACAGCATTATTCTACTGTAAGCTGTAAGCTGTAGGTTGGGAGCAGTTTGTTATTTGGCAATGGAAAACCAGAACAGGATAACACAGAGTCCCATCTGTGTCCTCTTGAAATTAAAAAGGTTCAGAAACACTAAGAAAAAGCTTAGCCCCCTTAGCCTATCTTTCTCTAGAATCTTTTTCAAATGGGGAAATAACTGTCCACAATTGGAGTTGAAGCAACTGATGAAAAAGTCACTGGGAAAGTGACTGATGTGGAAAGTGATCTGGAGGAGGAGGTGAGAATAACTGCCACCCTGCCCCAGGTCTGCCATTCATAAGCTGAGCCAACTTGTGCAAAGTTATTTGCCTCTTTGGGCCTGGTCTTTCCCCAGCTGCAAAACGGTGGGGTGGATTAGATGCCTCTATATGCTAACATTATGCCATCTAAATTCTTACCAAGGTGTGAAATGACTGGCATCTTCACTAGTCATCAGAGAGATGCAAATTAAAACCACACTGAGAGACCACCGAACTCCAGTCAGGATGGCCATCATCAATAACTCAAAAAACAACAGATGCTGGAGAGGATGTGGCGAAAAGGGAACACTTCTACACTGTCGGTGGGAGTGTAAACTGGTACAGTCTCTGTGGAAAACAGTGTGACGATTCCTAAAAGATATAAAAATCAAACATCCATATGACCCTGCAATCCCCCTACTGGGAATATACCTGGAAGAACTCAAATCACTCTATGAAAAAGCTCTACACTAAATCAAAAAATCAGCCGGGCGCGGTAGCGCATGCCTGTAATTCCGGTTACTTGGAAGGCGGAGGCGGAAGGATCACCGGAGCCCAGCTGGTTGAGGCTGCGGTGGCCGGGAGCGGCCACTGCACTCCAGTCTGGGCGACAGAGTGAGACTCCAACTCAAAAAAAAAGAAAAAAGAAAAAGATACCCGCACACCGGTTTATCGCAGCATTGCTCACGGTAGTAATAATATGGAACCAACCGTGCTGCCCATCAAAAGAAGACCGGATTTTTAAAATGTGGTACATATACATGATGAAATATTACACAGCCATAAAGAAGGACCAAATCATGAACTTTGCAACAACCTGGATGGACTTAGAGTCTATCATGCTGAGTGATCTTTCACAGAAACAAAGAACAGAGTACCACATGTTCTCACTCATAAGCAGACCTTGAACAACTATCGTAATACTATAAGAAAGGAATTGACGGTAGCGGGAAACTGCCAGGGTGGAGGTGGGATTGGCAGTAGTGGGATTCGGCTGGGGAAGGGGGGCACACTTCACCAACAAGGGGACCTGCATAATGAACATTTGTATCCCCAACCCTGAACTGTACCCCACATCTTTAAAAAAAAAAAGGAATGGCTGGCATCAGATCCCTTCCCTGAAAGCACACTGCGACCAGAGGGAGAACTGCGAATGAGGGGGCTGACAGTAGAGGTCGAAGGAGTCGACCATCAGCTTTTCCCTCGCGACAGTTCGATTATTTCCTCGGTCTCCTTGTACACCTGCCGCTTGGATTCCAGGTCCATTGAAGATGGGGGCCCCGAAGCCCGGCCAAGGCAACAACAGGAAGGAAACAGCACTTCCCTGCTTGTCTCTTAGTCGAGGCAACAGCCAAGGGAGAAGCTCTGTGTGCCCAGAAAAGAGCACCCGTGCGTTCTGGATCTTGGTGTCATCGTCTCTAATATGGGGTGATGAACTCCAGACTAACTTGTGGCAGAGGATTGGGCTGGAAATCTAGGGAAACGGTAGATAGGGAAATGCTCTGAAAACTCTAAGGACTGCGTAATAATAAGATTGGCTGGGATTTGGTGAACCCTTACTATGTGCTGGGTACTAAGCTGAGAAATTAGGATAAAATTGCTTATTAATGCTCCCAACAACCCTGTGAGGCAGAAATTACTATAGGTAATGAAGTTGAAGTCAGAGTGCTAAAGTAACCTGCCCAGGACTGCACAGCTAGAAAATGAATTCAAGCCCATGCTTGCCATGCAACATAATAGTTGTTTTGGGAATGGCCACTTCAATTCTACCAAAAAGGGGGGGGGTCTCCGTTTCTACTGCCTGGTCCTGGTTCAGAGGTAAGGCTGGTTCACGCAGAGTTTAGGGGCTTGAGCTATGCAGTGATTCTCATTCTTGCATACACATTGGAACCATCTGGGTAAGTTTAAAAACTACTGACACCTGGGTTCCTCCCAAGAGCTTCCAATTTAATTGGTTCAGTATGTGACCTGGGCATTATGCTTTTTAAAAGCACCCAGGTGATTCCAATGTGCCGCCGGGATGGCAAGCCGCTTCTCAAGCCTGGCAGAGCCCGACAGAAAAAGGAACTGCCAGCATACTCAGATCTGGACCTCGACCGCTCCCTTCCCAGGTGGGAAGCCAGAGGGCAGGGTAGGATGTGGGCAGGGAGAAATGGCTAAGGATTGATGGAACCCAATATTCATTGCTGCCTTCTGAATGGCGACTTTCCTGGCAGATGCATTACCAGTCATGTCTCAGCCATAAAACATAGAGCTCTCATTTCCTCGGCAGCCTTATATACTCTGAGTGCTTTTCAGCATTATTAACCTCCATGATCAAAATAGATAGGGAGGCTGAAAGCCAGAGAAAACCTCTTTACATCTTCTGAATTGCAAAGCCACACAGTGAGAAAGAAATCAGCTTGCGTATGAGCGTTCTTGCTGGAGTCAGACAAACCCAGAGCCTGGACGAATTTACTTTATGTAAATAATAGGTTCAGGAGGGCTACAGATTGCGAGACATAAATGTGTCATAATTAGACTCATTGGCATTAGTATAACAGCATGCCTTGTTTGAACAGCGTTCCATACAAATGAGGCTATCTTAGCTTCTTTTAGGCACATCTCTACGCTAAAACTAGGATATGTGTTGAAAACATCCATCATTTAGTTCTGCCCAGCATCTAAACTCCCCTCCTGTTTAGGTGAATCACAAAATGGGTGGGGGGCGGAAGTCACTTCCTATCGGGAAGTCTGAGAATTCCAGTCCCTCTCCCTCCTGCCAAGAAGGGGACTGTGGCTGTGTGACCGTGTAGCCAGTCAGATGTTCCCACCTAGGTCATGGATCTTTGAGAGAAGTGTGTAGAATTGGTCAAAGATTTTCATGGTGACTAAGCTGCAGTAGAGGACCCAGAAGCAGGGCAGCAAAATGTCTAAGGGAAACAGAATGTGGCAGCATGAGGAGAGACCGCTGACTGGTGCCAACGGCAGAGGAATCCCCACTAGCAAATGGAAGTGACCTCAGCGGTACTCTGCCTCACTCATGCCTCACCTCCCTTGATTAGTCCCTGAGCCTGTTGTCCAGTCTGCCCGGATTCCACGAGATACCTCGTTATCTTCCAAGAAATTCCGCTTCCTCTTAAGTTGACCAGAGTAGCCTTTGGCTGTTTCCAACTAAGAATTCAATCAGTGCAGGGTAACAGACAGGGATCTAATTGCTGCTGCTTTAACTACAGGTTAGCCAGTCATCATCCACATGGTCTTCCTCCTACAGATGTTTACAAAATGGCTGTGTCTAAGCACAAACCTTCTCTAGCTCCTGATCGCTTACTTGAAAAATCCAACTATGCATGTGCAGATTTACTGTTCAATTCTTCACCACCGTTGTGAGAACTTTG
Organism: Carlito syrichta; assembly: GCF_000164805.1. Taxonomy (NCBI): domain Eukaryota; kingdom Metazoa; phylum Chordata; class Mammalia; order Primates; family Tarsiidae; genus Carlito; species Carlito syrichta. The sequence continues at coordinate 43,537 of NW_007102226.1, read as the reverse complement.
GATGCAGGACACATGGGTGATAAGTCACTTCAAGTTATGATTTAGGGAGCAAGAGTTAATTTCCTAAAGAATGGAAATAAATACAGTACACAGTCACACTCAGAGGTCACAGCACGGGCTAAGTAGCACGAAGAAAGCTATTGAAATGCCAACAGCTTAGCCCTTCCTTATCCACAGGGAGGACATTATACATTCCAAGACCCCAGTGGACGTCTCAAACTGCAGATGGTCCTGAACCCTAGCGATACTGGTTTTTTCCCCTCTACATGCATACCTACGATAAGTTTAATTTCTAAATTAAACACAGTAAGAGATTAATATCAGCAACTGAACAATGGTAACAATATTCCAGCATCACTACGCTTGCGTTTTGGGGTCATTAGAAAGTAAAACAAGGATCACTTGAACAGAAGCACTACGATACCATGACAGTCGATGTGATGACCGAGAGGGCTTAAGTGACAAAGCATACAGGTAGCACATGCATGCAGTGTGGATATGCCGGACAAAGGGATGACTCACACCAGGGTGGGTGGAACAGGACGTCCTGAGATCTCACCACACTGTCAGAAATGCATGAATTGCTTATTTGTGGAATGTTACATTTAAGATTTCTGTGTTGAAGTCAATCACGGGTAACGGAAACTGCGGAAAGCAAAAGCTCGGATCGCGGGGGGGACTACTAGATTCCACTTTTGACTTAGAGATACCTGTCGATTTTGGACTCTGGATGCAGTGCTCAAGCGCATCACATCCAAAATTACCTCTAAACATTTTTGTCTGACTATTTTTTTCTGCAGGGAAGGAGATAAAGTGTTTTGATCTGATAGATCTTTTCGTGGTAATCGAATTGAGGGCGGAATAGGAAAAGAAATCCAAGCCTCATTCTTCGGCCCTCTGCTATATGACAGACGTGTGTCAAACGGCTTTTCAGGTTAGGAGTCGATAGAAAAGGTTATCATAGATCAGCCAGAGTGCTGGTGTAAATGTCACCAAAGGAGTCTGATCGAGAGAATGTACTATCACCTCAACCAGTAATTTTCAAGCTAAAGACTATCCACTTCGTGTCCACGGCCCCTGGTGATCTCTCACTCCCAGAGTACTTAGTGTCTCTCCTCCTCGTTCCCATGGAACAAATGGCCCCTGGTTTTGAAGGAAATATGAACCAGCTGAAAAAATGTGGGCTTTGGAGTCAAAGTGGATGGAGCCCTGTTTCTTCTGCTCTGAGCTCTGTGACCTTGAGCAAATGCTTCACTCTCTCCAAGCCTTAGTTTCTTCTTCTGTAAAATGTGTCTATAAAGTCATGCAGAGCGGTTGCTACAGTGTTTGCCTACAGTTAGTGAAAATGTTTGGCCTCATCCTGATAGGTAACTGAGGAGGTTTGACGAATATCAACATTTATTCATTTATACAAGACCCACATATTATCCGCTTATCATGTGCAAGATTGTATACATATATATATATGAATAAATAAAAGTCAAAATCTGACCTCAGAGAGCCATAGATGACTAAAAACATGGGCTAGAGTTTATAATCACCGGAAATATATCTCGGCGTAAGTCTAACTTCTCCCCCATACCCTCAGAAAAAAATTCTGTCCTTCCCCCCACCCCCCCCAAAAAAAACCCTCTTAAAAGTCCAGTGATGGCTAGTCTCCTAATTGTTCTTTAAGAGTCAGACCAATAATCTCCCTTTTCTATAATACCTCTTCTTATACAGGCTCCCTCCTCCAACCCCTCGCAGTAGCATGCTAGTAAATGTCTAACACCTGGTTCTCCGGGTGTACGAAAGACCTAGTTGGTAGTGTTTGCCAATTTCTGCAGTAGAAATATTCTCCTCGTGGCTGATGTTACATGATATCACTGAACACATAGTTGGGAAGACACGTGCACAATCAGCTCTCACAAGCTGGCACAAGCTTACTGCAATGTGCCACTGTGGCCCCACATAAAATCACTCTCCTTCCCCTGGAGTCCTGCTATGCTGGGCGCTGCTCTATCTTACATGCTCTTTTGACCAGATGCCCGTCTCGCCCACCTCCCGTAAACTGTATGCTCCTCTATGGCAGGAGCTTTACCAGTACCTTCTGGTTTTGGTTTCCACGCTTGGCGCTCAACCTGGCCCAGAGCAAGTCCTCGGATGGTTGAGTGAGTGAAATCACAGGAAGCTTCCCATCCCCTTTGACATGACCGCTCTCTCTCGAGGTGTAAGGAGCAGATCTTATAAAGTCCAGGTCTGTCATCAGCTCCGCTTTCTAAACTCATCTCTGGCTTCTCAGTGTTCTTTCTTTCTCTTCTCTTTTCCCATCATGAAGCACAACCAGGAAAGGATTGAGTGGCCGTCACTTGCATCTCGGAATGATTGAAATGTCTCTTTTCCAGAAGACTGCTGTGACTTTGTTCTACTTGAGCAGGGAATTATTATCCTTAAGATAATTTCAATGACAGCAGGCAGGGGTAAGAATCTGAGGGCAGTCACTCATTTTGGACATATGTAGAAATGGCTCTTGTTGCAGAAATACCACCATTGAAAACAACACTTCAATATTTTTAAATGCTCCAAGACTGAAAGGCTCATGATATTTAAAAATCTGTAGTATTTTTACCTAAACTAAGGCAGACTGGCCAGTCATTAAATTGGCTTGTCTATCCTAAAATCCACAAACCCAGGAAGTCATCGATTAAACTCACTCCCTTTGTTAAAGGCTCGGTATTGACCAACCACATGGGGTTCCTGCAACTCGTGTTTTAGCCATCTCATCCTGAAAGTGAAACAGTCCTCAAGTGTTTCTGTTCCTTTAAGATGTGTGTCCCTGACAAATGATGTAAGGAGCAAGTTAGATATTAAGAGTAAGGGAGACCATAACCAAGAGAGCAAGGGAGACCATTCTTAAAGGAACATTGCTGAAAGTAATAATGAAGACGAATGTTCCAACTATTTACAATATGCCAATCACTAAGCACACTCCTTGGCATGCATTCACTCCTTCATATCCTTCTATAGAACAACAACAACAAAAATGATGATGCAAACAACTGTTTCTTTCTTTCTTTTTTCTTTTTGAGTTGGAGTCTCCATCAACCAGGATGGAGTGCCATGGCACACTCACAGCCACCCCGTGTTGACCTGCTGGGTTCTGACGATCCATCCGTCCCAGCCTTCCAAGTAGCTGGAACTACAGGCAGGCGCTACCTCACCCGACTAATTTTTTGATTTATTGTAGAGACAAGATCTCACCATGTTGCCTAGGCTAGTCTCGAACCCATGGTCTCAGGCAATCCTCTCGCCTCAGCCTCCCAAAGTGCTGGAATTACAGGCTTGAGCCACCAAGCCCAGCCAACAACTGTTTCTTAAACTTCTCTAGATCTCTGAGATTTTTTTAAATGTGTGAACTTTTCTAAGGGAACGCTGCCATGGCAGAATTCTGGTGCAGGTAGCCTTGGAGCACATAAGCCTGTGTGTATTTATGGCAGAAACACTTGCATACTCCACTCTTCAACTAGCAAGAGCCAGGCCAAGTCCCAGGAAGCATTAATTAAGGCATGACATGAAATAGTATCCACATGAATGGATTATCTCATATTCAATCACATTTGTTTCAGTATTTATTTAATTAAAAACACAACTATATTTACAATGGCAGCCTTGCCTTCCAAGATCCATAGCCTTATTTCTTTCTGGAAACACTCACTGAAGAGGAACTTTAAGTACTTTTCTTCATAGCCAAATATATCCTATTTTCATTAGAGGTGTCTGAGCACACAGACATTCACCATAGCTTTATTGATAATCGTCCCTGACTAACCACAAGCTCCAACAGAAGGAGGATTGAATGCTTTTTATTAATTAACACAGTCAAGTCAGGGAAAACAGCCTATATGAGGGATAGCTTGTATAAAAATAATTGACTCATTAATCTTAACCATATGAACATGTTCACATTAGCAAGGTCAGTCTCTAGAAAGGATGCAAACCGGAATAGCACATTCACGCAAGTATGATTTTGCTGTGATTTCATTTGGAATAGCGTGGAATTCCTTAGGATGGCGAAGGTTCTCAAGAGGACGTCGTCACAGGAAAGGCAGAAGTTTCACAACAGCGATCTTCCCTTCCCTTTTTCAAGCTGTCGGAGCGTTTGGGGGAAAAATCAAATTCCAGTTTATTTTTTCCAGCATCTAGGCAGCCTTTGCACCCCAAAAGCAACCTTGTGCTTCCTCATGCTGTGATGCTGTGGATATGACCATCAGGCATACCTCCGCAGCAGCGCAAGCATGCGGGCCAGGGGCTGTGAGCCAGACAGACAGACATTGCTTCCCAGGGATGATAACCAGTTGGGAAGGGGATTTGGGCAGGGGAGCACTTAAGCCTGGAAAGCAGTCATTTAAAACAATAACCAAAGGAAGGACTCCTTCACACAGCAGGTGGTAAACATGTGGAACTTGTTACTCCCCAAGAGCTGAACAAGCCAAGAAATGTAAATAGGTTCAAGGAGGCTTCGGGAAAATTGCAAATGCCCGATCTTTTGCTGGTCGCAGAAGAGAGGTCTGTGGTGTTTGGATATGTTCCCAACTTTTGAGATTAACAGAGGCAGCTGCCACCCTCCTTTACGAAACATCTCTGGCTCTGAAAAGTTGAAATAAAATATTTGAGGAATAAATCGTAAGACTGACCCAATATGACATGCCTTTTGTTCCCGTGTTCTGAAAAGAGGCCTTCAGAGAAGCTAACGGACAAAGGTGTGAGAGAGCTGAGCTCTTATGCTGGCTTGGCTTTTTCAAAGCTGTGTGGTTGCAGAAAGCTCTCTAAACCTCTATGAATTCATCTGTGAAATGAGCTTGATCATATCTCTCCTCCCTTTGCCATGGTATTATGGTGAGGATCAAGTGAGATAAAGTTTTCTAAACTGCAAAATGCTGTATACATATGGGTGTCGCATTTTTTAAATAATCCAAATAATTTTGGATGCCTCATGGGCAAATCCTAAAAGTGCTGCAGGCAAAACAAAAAAAATCAGTTCTGAAAAAGCTTAGACAATTATGACACAACTAATATCTAATGGACTCTCTTCCTCGCCACAGCTCCGATCTATTCATCATCACAGATATACCAAGTCTGCTCGCTCTGACCCCAAAACTCCAGACTGCCTTTCCCTGTTCCTCTCCAAACTCCTTTTTCAAGCTTTATTTGGGAAGCCAGTTCTGTGTCTTCACGTCTCCCATGTCCGCGTAACAAAACAAAGTCAAGGATCTGAATGGACCAACAAAAGGGTATTGTATCTAGGAGTATTTACATGTCGATATTTTTAGCCCCTCGTGATCATTCCCAGCCTTAGAATGCAGTGACACAAAGACATTGTCACCATTTCATTTGAGAGGTGTGTCATACTAGGAGCAGATTCAGAAAACAAGCATCTCCCCACAAACACTCTCTCAAACACCTGCTTTTCTGTAGACACCGCAGCAGTGGCACATTTAAAGACTTTCATGTCCCCTCATAAAGGCTGCAATCCCGGGGGGTGGGGGTCACCAAAGCCCCCAAATGATACTTCATCTCATTTTCACGTCTGTGCCCCACAAGCTGGTAAAAAGTGGCTTGTTCTGCAACAGTTTGACCTCCCTCACAGGTCATATCGTGAGTGTTCTAATTCGATGGCTTGGGGATGAAAAGAATCAGTGTTTGAGTCTTAGTTCCACCCTTTAGAAGCTGTGTGACCTTGGACAAGCCGCTTGCCCCTCCAGCGTATTATTGCTTTTAAAGAGGAGATTAAACATATACACACCTCTGGTTGGAATTGCATGGCAGGGTACACTCGAAGTGACATACGGCCCTTGAGTACAGAGCCTGGCACAGGAAAAGCACACGGCGAATGGCAAAGGCAACTCTCGCTGCCCCCTCTGAGGGTCCACGGAGATCTACAGGGTGACACAGAAACCGGGAGTGAGCTTGGTGGCATGAAGACACCAGCTGCTGTCACTTGCACAATGTCATCTCTGGTGGTGGGGGAGATGACTACCCAGGGAACGACCAAACCGTCGACTCATTTTCCCAGCGTTCCACCTCAGCTGGCTGCTCGAGATCCTGGAAAGCCTCTTTTGCTCCAGAGAAGACCATATATCCGGGATCTTCCCCAGGAGTCTCTGTGGCAAGTGGCGTCTGTCTTGTCTTCCACAAACTGTTGTTCTCTTCAAGGGTCATTGCTCGCCCAAGCCACATATTATTTTCCTAATATTCTGGCATGGTCTCCTTCTGATAATTACAGGCTCCCACGTAAGCAGACCACTCTGGGCCTGTTAAATACGGTATTTGCTTAACGGCCAAATAGTCACTGTGTAAACATGCTGTGAAAAGGGATATTTTCAATGAGCTGTATTAGAGGTCAGTGCATAGAGAGTCTCATTACTTCATGAAGAGCCCAGAACTCTCTCAGTCGTATTCCTTACAGATCAGGGAGGACGAAAAGATGCCACAACAAATACCCATCATGAAATCCTTTTACCCGAACCACACAACCCTTCGGTCTTCCAGAAACTAAGCTTCATTTTATGGTTAACTCTGGATTTACCATTTACTTTTCTCCAAAAGAGAATAATTATTTCTGTTGTAGCTAGTATTGTAAAATATCCCATGAAACCAGACAGCCCTATTTTTATTTTTATTTCAGGAGAAATCAGATGGCTTGTAAGGAACAAGAAGGGGTAAAGGGGGATTAATTTCAGCATCTCACAGCCACTTATATTGATTTTTCCCAAGTTCGTACCAAAGAAAAGGTTTCCCAGCTGAGCTGAGATCACAAGTGGCACATTTAACAGCATCTTGAGGAACCAGAAGGCCGTCTTGTTTAAATACCTTTAAGAACCGACTGTATGATTCTTTCAACCTTGTGCCTACAAGAGGGCCAAAAGGTTATTGAGGAAGGTGGCGTGTAAGGGAAGCTGCCTTCTGGAAGGCAAAACTAGTAAGCCCTGCAAAACATTTCAGAAAACCAGTGCATGATTGCTACACGTAGCCAGTCATAACCTTCCTGCCTCTCTCCTCACTGTGCTATGTGCTTCGCAGACATCAAGAAGGAGGTACGAGAGTTAGACCATAGGCAGCAGCAGGGACATGGCATCGTGAGAAAAACCCCATAAACTACATGCCATGGAAGGTGGTTCCATTTTGAGAATTTGAGTGAACAATGAAGACTGTTTGAGAATGCTGCCAAGATAACACTGAGAATAGTTTAAATTATTTCATGTATTTTTTAAATGTGTTTTTTATTTGACAGATAATAATTGCATACATTTATGGGGCTCAATGCGATGTTGCCATCTACATATATATTGTGGAAAGATTAAATCAAGTTAATTAGCATATCCATCACCTCGCCAACTTATCATTTTTGTGTGTGTGGTGAGAAAGTTAAAAATCTGTTCTTTTAGCAATTCAAAAATATGCACTACATTATTGTTAATTGTGGTCACCATGCAGTGTGATGTTCGAGTTATCTTAACACCTGCTTCTAGAACTTTGGAAAACCCCATGACATCAACATCAAAGGAGCATAGGCGGAATGGAGACTAGGATATGAGAGGCATACAGGGTTCGATTTCCCCAAACATTCGGTGAGTACATACTCTATAAGCCACTTTATTAGGTCCTAGAGGGCAGAAAAATCTAAAGGTGAAGAAGGCGTTGATACTTGCCCCAGAGAGCTCAAGTGGAGGAAAGACAGTAATCAGGGAAGGAGAAATTAAGACAAATTCGCTAACAGAGGTATAAAACGTCTTGTACTGGTGGCCAGCTTTATGGTGAGGGGTGCAATTAAAGTTGGGTTTTGAAGGAGGATTAGAAAAGCAAAATGGCAGAGGTGACTCTGTAGCTCCTGTATTGGTCACCTTGGTGGACGGTGATGCCACTGACGAGGCGAAAGTAAAATAGGTGTCTTGGTTTTACTGGGCTACTATGACAAAATACCACAGACTGGATGTTTGGCAAATGACAGAAACGTATTTCTCACCATTCTGGAGACTGGGACTTGCAGGATCAAGGTGTCGGCAGATTCAGTATCTGGTAAGGGCCCACTTCCTTGTAGACAGCCAATTCTTCACTGTAACCTCACATGAAGGAAGGGACGAGGAGTATCTCTGGGCCTTTTTTAATAGGGCACGGCTCCTCCCGTGAGGGCTGCACTCTCATAACCTATCCATCTCCCCAAAGCCCCACTTTCATATACCCTCACATTGGGATTAACTCTCAACACGTAAGTTTTGGAGCACATAAAAATTCAGACCATAGCAATAGAGGAGCAGATTTGGGAGAAACCTAAGTTCAATTTGAGATGATCATAAGCTCCCTTGCTGCATCCACGTGATTAAATCCAAAAGATATTTGGAAATTCAAGCTTAAATATTGAAAATCTGGCTTGCACCCTTTCTCAGGTGCTTTGTGTGTGCAAAGACCAGAAATACAGCATGCAGGGTTGCTGCCTGGACCCACAAAATGTAGGTGACCTGGACACTCTTGCTCTCTGTAGTCCAAGTCTTGTAGAGCCACCACCTTTAGTCATTATCCTCTGAAGTTATGATTTAACTTGAGGGAGTGATATCATATCTTTCAGGTAGTCTGACACATAAAAGACCACATCTACCTTCCCAGGGTTGGGGCAGGAAAGATTTCAGACCTTTTTTTTCTTGTTTTGTCTTCTCTAAAAGTCCTGGGGGAAAAAAAAACCAAGAAGGTAATTCCTACCCCTCTTCCAAAGACCAACCTGTTCTGAGTCCATGCTCTAAGTCCTGGAAGGACAGGAAGCTTTTACCATGGTTCTGGTGGAAGGACCGCTGTGAGGGCTTCTTAGTAGCCTGTTTGTAAAGAGAAATACCCCACCAATGGGCAAAGGCTCAACTTTTATAGAAACTTTGTGGAGTAAAAACAATGAAGTTCCCTTTCAGGGAGCTTAAAGGAACCAAAACTCCTGGAGAGCTTCTATGACTCCAGCGAAAGACAGAAGGAGTCTCTCAAAACGTCCAATCTTAGCAGGTGAGGGTAAGTGGAAATGTGAACATAGTCTGCAAATTATAAAATGCTCTTCAGATGACAGGCATTTTGATTCCTCAAATGCCCAATGTTGTCTCCCCATTTGCAACTGCTCTCAGGGAAGCTTCTCATTTCACACATTTATATAGGAGGGTGGAAGTTGTGGAAGTTCACATCTGGTCCCTCAGGCTCTGTGTCTCATTAAAGGAATTTCTGGCCTAAGTGAGCAGGTGGAAATGCGAGTGGGTATGTGTTCGTGTGTGCACACGTGGGTGGGAAGGTGGGAAGGACGGCTGGTGACTCCATCTAGAAGGAGAACACCCTGCAGCGACCAGTGAAGCGAATCCTGGGGAGGCACAGGAGGCAGGTCTTGCCTGTGCCCAAGTCCTTGTGAAGTCGCCATGTTTTGTTTCACAATGACACAACACGTATAAACAGACCCTAACTTTAACCACAGTGGCGACACTATACAATAAAGTTGTATGCCTGTGTATAATTTCATCAGTAGATGCGTAGACGCATATATAGATACACACATACAACACACATTTCAAATCCCAGCCCATAACTAGCCCAAGACCCTTTTTCCCAGCCACCTCTGAAAACGGGGAAAAAAGGACTTTGAAAGCGGAAGAAGTGCCGCTGAACCAGGGGTGCAGGATGCTAAGGCCAAAACAAAGAACGTGACACGTAGGCGTTGGGGAAGTACTTTCTCGCTCACACACGCAGCGCGCGCACACACACACTCATTCCCCGTCCCCTCCTACTTCCTACCAAATGGCAAGTGGATGTAGGACAAGAACCTCAGGAACCTTGCCAGAAGGCCCAAAACGGAAAGGAAAAGTAGGTCGCCCCGGCTTCCAGCATCCCCCAAAGATCCCCGGGCCTTCCGACAGCAAGTCCATCTGCTTCTATTTCTGACTCTTCCTTCGGGCAGCCCCTCGGGGCTTGGCTGCTTCCTTCCAAGAGGACACAACCCAGAGCTCTCTGGCAACTTGCTCCCGTTGCTATATTAGACCCAGCATTTGTGTATCAATACTCCTCCCCTCAAATCCATTTTTCATCACTAAGTGGCCTGATACTGCCAGCCAGAAAAATCTGCCTCCCTGGTTCCCTCTTCCTGTGAAAGCTTATCCATTCAGTATTTGCACTGGAAAAAATAATAATAATTGAAAGGATTACAAAATCTGCAGACTTTAGTATGAGTCCTATATCCACAGAAAGAAAAAAGCATTACCCTTGTCTTTCATACTCACCTTGCCTTGAATGGAGAAGGCTCTCCCAGAGATCAGGGGCTTACATAGAGCCAAACAGTTGTTCCTGTCCATCAGAAGAAGGACAGGCATTTTACTGTAAGAACAAAATCAGAGAGCCCCCTTGGCTGAAGAAGGATCGTTGGCCTTCACACGGCAAACACCTGATGTCATGTGTTAGACTGTATTCCTAGCTTTGTTGTGTTAGACTGTATTCGTGACTTCGTTCAAGTCTAAATTGCCATCAGTCCCACAGTTCATGTATCAACAAGAAGCAGGGGCAGGGGGATTGCTAAGCCTAGCTCAGAGTTGCTAAGCTGGGCAGGTGGAGGAGAAGGACAACAGAAAAATGCAGTAGCCCCTGGGCAGAAGGGCTAGCTGGAGGAAGGAGGGTGTTGGACAGGAGGAAAGGGCAGATCCCGTGGACGAGCCGCAAGGCTTCACTGCCAACAAATTGTCCAAGGGAATCTCCATACATGGAGTCAGGGGCCACTTTCAGGGGGTCCAGCAGCTAATTTCAGGTTTAAGCATTCACTAAACAAATGTCGATAGAGAAAGGCTTCAGGAACACAGCAAGGCAAAAACAGAATCAATCTCCCTTCCTTCCTTCTGTTTCTTTTCTCTTTCTCTTTCCTTTATTTCTTTTGTTTTTTGCTTTTTTATATATATTTGCATATCCTTGGTCTCAGAAAAGTCTGCATTGGCTTCTCATGAAAAACCTAACCCACTTGGCTTATACAACAGAACCATTAAGACAAGGATAAGAAGGGCAAGAGGTGTAGAAAGAGGACAGAGTGTGGAGAGGAGAGACCGCTACAGCAGGAAATCTAGGCTGAGCATATGCATGGCAACGAACTTATATAGCTTTGAACTCCTCTGCAGACATAATGATTTACACAACACTCATTTATTAATGAGAATAAAGCATATGCAGTCTGCATCAAGGGAAACAAAAATTTGATGTTGAGAAAAAAGTGGCCCAGAAACGTACCATATTCAAATTGAAGCTAATAGCTATTGAACATAACCATATGCCAGACGTCTCCTCACTTAACGCTCACAGTAACCCCACACTAGGGTCCCTATCATGTCTGTTTGGCAGATGAAGACACGGGCTCTGAGAGGGAAAGTGATCTGAAAACTAAGCAACGGCGCGAACGGCGTATTCAATGACCACTTGACACATGCCACCAAATTGTCCTTCATTGGACCAGAGGCCCGAAAAAGCAAAGTAACCACTTTCTTCAAGAGACAGCTGATATCACAAGTGAGCGAAATTTCTTCAACTTAGGCAAGAAAGAGTTCAGCGGGCATCGAGGACTGTTTGTCCTCTGCCCATGGGCACAACATGTCACAAAGCCAACTTTGGGACAGCACTTTGTTGTTTCTGCTGTTGCTTATTCCCATAGCCAGGAACAGAGTCTGAGGCTAGAGCAGGAAGCAGAGTCTAAACTCTCTTGGCTTTTGTCTTTTGAAGACAAAACCATAACCCCTGTTAAGGTTTGGCCTCTTGGAGGACAGGCCAAGCTCCCTGGGTCTTCCCAATAATCATGAAACAATCGTTTCTGGACCAGGTATTCCACTGTCATACGTCTCTTTCATAGGAGACTTCATCTGATCCTTATGCCCATTCTATGGCAGATATAATGTGACGAAAACATCCCATCTTCCCAAATGGATGTTTCCATCTTGTGGATCAGAAAGCCAAGGCTGTGAGAAGTTAAGGCTGTGCCCAAGAAGGGTCAAAATGACGACAAAAACCTGGGTCTGCCGGTGCTGCAGCCTGCGCGTTTTGCACTGCACCCCACTGCCACTCCCAGAAAGAAACACCCTCGCAGAGGATGAAGGATGGCACTGTATATTGTGCAGAAAACCCAATTTAAATTGATTCCTTGTCTGAAGAGCTAGACACCTGCCTGATGACAATCTCTTCCCTCTTCTCTGAGCAGTAAGTTATGGGCTTCAGACAGCCGATTTACACAACTGAGCAACTAAAAACTCTGCAATTACTTTTACGCTTGTGCCATGCTTCCTGCATTTCCACTATGGTCTGGTTCTGATTTTCTACATCCTGTTCCCAAACTGGGACTCATTCTCAAACAGGCACCTTCTCTGTAGGTTCCACCCAGCTCTCCACTCCCAACCGCTGTGGGAGGCCAGAGAAGTCCCAGGGAGCCTGGCACACAGTCTCGCAGATTGAATCTTGACAGCTGCCCCGCCCCCCTCAAAAGGCCAAATTTAGGACAGGATCTCAGAGCGCTTACAGACTTGACTTCCTGTGCTCGCCTCCTAGATTCTGCTCCCGGATATAAGATTAAGCAACAGCAGAAATTCCAGAGTCCTGAAAATATACTGTCAGCTGGATGACAGAAAACAGATGCTTAGAGCTCAGTTTCTTATGATGGCTGGTGGAAGAGTTAAAGATTTTAACAAGGGATGGGAGTGGGGAGTTGGAGTGGGAGAGACAGAGATAAAAGCCATGAACTCGCCCCCCCTTGGAATCTTGGCTCGGGAGCAACAGTTAGAGAAGCATGTGGATAGCATATTCCTTTGTCCCTGTTAAAAGGAAGTAAACTGTTAAAGTGTAAGAAAAAGAATATACAGAATATTACTTTTCTCTTTTTTCACTTCTTTCTTATTTTATTGTCAATTGACAGTTTATACCTGTATTTATGTATGGGGCCAAAATTGATGTCGTGATTTATGAATATGATTGGAATAGCAAAATCAAGCTGATCACCATGTCCATCACCTTAAATACTTATCATTTTTTGTAGTGAGAACTTTTGAAATGTACTCCCTCGGCAATCCTGACATTATTAGCAATGTTACTATAATTATAGTCGCTATATGAACTAATTAACTGTTATTAACTATATCCGACACACTGTGCAATAGGGCTCAAGAAAAACCTTATTCTTCCTGTCAAACCGAGGGTTTTGTATCCCCTAACCGGCATCTTCCCCTTGCCCCCACCCACCAGCCTTCTGCGAGTCTGATGAGATTCCACACACAACTGAAAACATGTGGCATTTATCTTTCTGTGCCTGCCTTATTTCACTTAGCACAATGTCTTTCGGATTCTTCCAGGTTGTCACCGATGATCGAATTTCCTTCCTTTTCAAAGTTGAAAGGCATTCCGTTGCGTCTGTGTACCACATTGTCCTTATCCATTCATCTGTTCATGGACACTCTACGTTGATTCCATATCTTGGCTATTACAGAGATCTCAAACTAATCTCATATTTTCTGAGTAAATACCCAGAATCTGGATTTCTGGATCCAGAATATTCATTTTCATTGGCACCACGCAGACTGCCCCATGGCACTGATGACCGGTTTAGAATGGAGGAAGCCTGAATTTTCACCCTATTATCACTGCTGTAAACAGGTGTGAGGGAATCTGGACTCAAGCACTAACATTTTCTGTTTAATAGGATAGTAGAAGCGTAATCTTTATTTTTAAAACACAAATTGACCGAGGGCTTGTGCACCTGAAAGAATTCTAACGGTGACAGTGGTGATGAAAATTAAAGCATCATAGACCCCGCCTCCACTTGCTAGTATACAGCCAGAGTTCCCCATGAAATAATCTCCTATTACCTCCTATATTTCTTGGAGTCCCTATGGAAGGTCTCAGGTGTGCTCACAAAAGCGTCCTTTCCTACCGGGCACCTCTCCCACCACACTCAAGCCCTCATGGTGCCAAGCCCTGGTCCGTGGTGGCTGGGGGGAAAGATGGCATTCAGCCCACTGCTGTGCAAGACCCTCTCAGAGGAGCCAGAAAGCAGTGTCCCTTCAGCCCTTCTGCTTTCCACAGTTTTTAAGGAAACAACTCTATCCTATTTTACCCACATCCCTTTATCCTTGTAGAATCAGAAACAAATTCCTGAGATTAGACCAGAAAGAGGTAGATTTGAGTGGCAGCCTTCAGACTGCAGCGGGATGCCCCTTCGCTCTGACAACTAAGGTTTGGTTACAACAAAACCAAGGTCACGGTACCAGTCCCCTTTTCACAAGATGTGTCTCAGTTCCTCATAAAACCAGACTTCTAGCAAAGCCACTTCAGACTTACCAGACACTCAATCGCTGAACAAATGCTTACGGAGTGCCTACTGTGAACCAAAAATCACTGAATCTCAACTTTCTAAGGCATTGGCTCCCTTAGACCCCAGACGAATCCTAGGTGTCTCCACTCTCTCCAAAACCTAAGTGCCACCCGTAGTCGCTGGTAGCCACATGGATGAATGTTCAACTGTATCACCATTGGATTGCATGTCATATTCATCGTTCTGCATCACATATCTCTTCTCTAAAGAAGCCTATAACATAACTATACTTAGAAAGTTGCTATAGACAGTGGGGAAATGAAACAATCCTGCCAACAGAAGACTTCCGTACACCCAAATAGAAGAGAAACAGGCATTATTATTAAAGACTAGGCATCATCAGATTTACACAAATGTAAGATAACACAAAAGTGACTACCAAGTCTGAATAGAATTTCACAAAAATGTATACAAACAAAGTGAAAGGAAGAACAAGGAAAATTATCTTACCTCCTTGAGAGATAAACAGATACACCTTGCAATCGCTTCCCGTGTTCCTTGGGAGGTAGTAATTTAGGAGGCATGTATTCACAGGTCCAAGGATCAGAAAGCCCATGATCTTGCATTATAAAATCAAAAGGCCGGGTTTTTTATTGAGTCTATTATATTTCCAAAGAGACACCCAGAAAGGGGGAAGTGGAGAGACAGTCACCTTTTTCCTAAATAAAATGTCACCACTAGCCGGGCTCGGTGGCTCAGCCTGTAATCCCGCGCCTTTGGGAGGCTGAGGTGAGTGGATTGCCTGAGCCCGCGGGTTCGAGACCCGCCTGGGCAGGCGAGACCTCATCTCTACAATAAATCAAAAAATCAGCCAGGCGTGGTAGCGCACTCCTGTAATTCTGGCTACTCGGAAGGCTGAGGCGGAAGGATCCCCGGAGCCCCGCAGGTCAAGGCTGCGATGGCCGGGAGCAGCCCTACTGCACTCCAGTCTGGGCAACAGAGTGAGACTCTAACTCCAAAAAAAAAAAAAAAAATTACCATTTTTGCCTTACACAGCTTGGGGATCCGATTGTACAAAAAGCCCATATTAACCAGGTGAAAAAATCACTAAATTTGTATGGCTATTAGTATAGTTCTGTGCAGGATATTTTACATAAGATCTTCGCAGACATACTCACAAATGTTTAAGTTTCCAAAGAAAAGGACATTTGCATTGAACACTCATTTCATCGACAAGTTATTCACCGTCATCAAACAAAAAGCAAGCCTACCCAGGAAATGGTATCTGGAGAAGAGGGAAGATGGAGACTTACCAAGCCTAGAAAGAAAAGGAATAACAACAACAAAATAGTTTAGAAAAATGCCCAGAACAAATTATGCTGGTTGTATAAGTTTACCAAGACTCAATACTAACTATTCAGGGGTGTGTGTGTGCGCATATGTGGCGCACCTGTGTAGCTGTGTGCCCTGGCACATGCCTCATCCATATAGCACAAGTGAATAAATATTTCCCCTTTTTAAACTCACATTTTACAGCCGCATAATTTATTGGCATAGTAGTTACTTTTTTACCATTGTATTTTTATTCTTGTTATGCAAGAATGAAAAGGAATGAGAGTTGCGTGTGATTTGGTCTCAGAACTTTTCTCCGGTCACCTTTTTTCTCACTTCAGTGCATCTATAGGGCCCACTGCAGAATTTGCTTGAAGACAACTTCATTTTCAGACTTTTGTATAGCCTGAGAGGACCACTACCTCCAAAGTTGCTGGAGTTCGCTGGAAAGTTCTCAGGGCAATCCCAGGCATGGTACAGGGACAGCAGCTTCTTAACTCCAGGCAATGGCTCAGATGCTGCTTTTTGGAAAGGAGCTGAGCCCCTGCTAAAGCGGATTTTCCCATGATGCACCCTGAATTAGCACTGAGACCAGAAGCCAAGACCAAGTTCATAACGTCTGCAAAAACACACAAGTGCAGGGTATTCAGCTTTGTTTTGATTTGGTGTTTTGGCTAGCCCTGGAAAGAACACCTCCATAGATTTTAACCCTGTTTGACTCTTCTGTTACAATGTAGCTTAACAGAAAGTCCACGGTGGTTTTCGCAAGAGCGAATGGGCACCAGCATCCCAGATACCCCCACAAATTAGCGCCTCTGACTTATGCTTCCTCTGCTTCCAGAAGGCAAGTCCTTCAGCTCCAGCTGCAAGGATCATCAGCTAAAGACAAGCTGTGCTGGCTGATGAGTGCTCTCTGCTGGATTCCTTCTCACTCGGATGACACTGGCCAGCTGAAAGGGATCACCTGGAGGCTTTTTCTCCTTCTGAGCTGAAGGGGAAGCCAGAGGGGGGATTCTGTAACAAGAGCATTTGCTGAACTCTTTTTTTTAAGAGCAAAACTTTTCAGTCATTGAATTCTTGTTGATAAATAAATTTTAATACCTAGCAAGGCATTCCGTTCGCTCTCTGTTAGCATAATTTCTTTCTAGAAATCAGAGCGGAAGTGTTTTCAGCAAGCGGTCTGTACAAAGGTTATTTCTAAGCATTAACTTTTGCCTGCTGGTGCATACTGTATATAGGAGCTCAAAATGGAGGACGCAGTTTCTTTTTCTTTTTCCTTTTCTTTTTTTTTTGTATTTTAAAGACACAGAGTACAGTCTAGGTTGAGGTACAAAAGTGGTCGCCATACAGGTAAAGTTTGGGCCTCCCCTTGAACCCCACTTCACCTGGTTTGAGATCAGGTACCCTTTTTGATGTTGTGACCCCACCTCTCCCCGACAGTGTCCCACTACTGCCAATCCCTTGCTTTTAGTATTATGGTAACAGAGAGTTCAGGGTCCACAGACATTATGCTAAGAGAGTTCAGGGTCCACTTATGAGTGAGAACGTGTGGTACTCAGCCCTTTGTTTCTGTGAGAGATCACTGAGTATGATAGACTCCAGATCCATCAAGTTGCTGCAAAGTCCATAATTTTGTTTTTCTTTATGGCTGTGTAATTTTCTATAGCGTATATGTACCACGTTTTCTTTACCCAGTCCACTTTTGATAGGCGGCACAGCGGGTTCCATGTTCTTGCTACTGTGAACAATGCTGCGATAAACATATGTGTGCCAATATCTTTTCCATCGAGTGATTTGAGTTCCTCCAGGTATATTCCCAGTAGGGGGATTGCGGGGTCATATGGAAGGCCGATTTTTAGATCTTTTAGAAATTGCCACACTGTAATAAAAATGATCAAATTCATCTCTAAAAATAAAATCGCTTTCCAAATAAATCATCTAAATTGACCAATGATTATTTTAATTTTCCTAACATTTATTACTTTGTTCAAAGAGGACATGATTACCTGTAATTATATCCGGGTGTTTGGGATTGTGAAAGGTAATTTTTCATACTTTTTGTATTTTAATCAAAACCAAACAATGCGTGCATTTGGGGTTGGAAATGTATCCTTTTTATTTAGTTTCAGTGTGTCTAGCTTTCCTAAAGTTCACTGCCCCAAGCTGTCTTTCAGTCTGAGAGGGATCTCCGGTGTCACCCGAGCCATATTTCCAACACGACTGGTTGCGGCACACAGTCCAGCTTTATTACCTTGTCTTGCCGTAATTTAGGAGAGACCTCAAATCTGTTGAGTCAGACGACACCCAAGGGTAACTTAGAAAGGGAGAGGCTCACTGGGTTTACTGCACTCTCTGGAAAGAGAGCAGAATGACTGAGCACAGCCAAGCTACACCAAGGGTGACACTTTTATATGGGGATTGGCAATTTAATTTGTCTTTGCATTTTATGAATTGCAAGCAGAGATGTATTTTGCAGGGAAATACATGGGCATTTTTGAAAGCGATTAATTAAGCATGCAATTTATATGAAAACAATTTACTGCGGGACATTATCAGGGCACCCAAAATGCACACGCAATTTCCTCGCCTTCTAATTTGTCGACATAATTTATTTTGATTGTGCAATTAGAAAAGGAGACCCTGATTAATTTGGGTGCAAGTCTGAAGAACCAAGACCAATTTAACAGTGAAAGAGTCAGCTTTGATGCAGAAGAGGAAGGCGTGGCCTCCAGCCCTCGCCTAGTGAATGAGCATTCTGAATCCAAAACTATGGGATCATACCCATCTCTGTTCCTGACTTTCTTCAACAGATCATTTAAGCATTCTGAGCTTCAGTTCTCTTATTTTCTTCTTTCTTCTTTCTTTCAAATAAAATGGAGCTGGAAAAAGCCCTCCCCCCGAATTGGCATTTTAGGCCAGGTTTGGAAGGTACATCTGGCTCGGTTTGCCCCTCAGTCGTGCAGGCTGCCCCCTGACTGGCCACGCTGCCCAAGCCTCTCTTCAAGGGAAGTACGATTTCGTTGCATTCGGCCAGTTCTGCGTCGTGCCCTCACCTGCTGACTCTCTTACCACCGGCTCACAGTTGCCAGGAATGAAGAAGGCAGGCAACAGCCTGAAGCAGATTTTCATTTTACAAGAAACAAATCACCAGCATGGACGTGGAGTCCATGATCCTATTAGCCCAGTCCCATAACAGATCAAAACATCAGTCCAAAATTCCACTAGCTGTTTTCCAACCATCAAGCCCCTAAGAGGTAGGAGTGAGTTTTTTGTTTTGCTTGGTTTTGTTTTGGGAGTTGGGGAAAACTGTCAGTCAAGTCATCAATAGAAAAGCCCTTGGGAGGCCTGCCGGCTGCATGAAGAGAAGCTTGTCAGCCTCCGGTCCCGCCCCCTTCCCCCCCGTCCACCCAACTCAGCGAAATTGATGGGGTGAAGGAGGTCAGCGTGCACTAGGCCGCACGCTAGAGTCCCCTCCTACGTTCTGCAATGCCGGGGCCACACAGTTCCATAGAGTTGGCGTGTGTACTCCCATTTCGGAGATAAGCAACGGAGGCTGAGTAAAGCTGGTTGCATCCCATTCCCACGGACTGCAAAGCCCAGGCTCTTTCTACGTGATCGCTCAAGCTGTGGGCTCGCCTAGGAATGCAGAGAGGCGGGGTCCTTTCTCTCCTGTGAGCCCTCCTTTTGGATGGCTAAGCCTTCAAAATACATTTTAGCCACTTTCCGAAATCCAAGTGGCACTTAGACTATGTGTGTTGAAAATCACCATTTTCGCTGTCATTTTCTTCGACCTTCCCTCGGTGTTTGACAGCCCCCGCCTTCACCATTAATAGCACTTGATTTTTTTCCACAGTACATACACAGCAGTTACTTTTACATGTAACCCATAATTTACCAGTGTGGGCTCACAACATAAGGTTACATTTTTCTTTCATACATAAATGACAATGCCCAGACTCCCACTTATCCAGATTAGCAGAAAACCTGAGCACTCCCACTTCGCATGAAGAAGCTCCCTTCTTGGTATGATCAAAACTCCCAAGCATGCTTACTCAGTCCTCAGATTCAGCCTGGATTCTCTTGCCTCGAGGGCAATGGTGGGTGGTTTGAGCAAGCCAAAGAAGTGCCCCGTTCACTGCCAAGGTGGACACCAAATCAGGAAGGTGCCCTGGGAAATGGAAGCTCCGTTTACTGGCTCAGGCACCAGAAAAAACTTGGGAGTTGAAAGCAACACCCATTTGTCGCCAAGGCTGCTGTTGATGCCGGGGTCACTGTGTCACCGCCTAAACCAAGGAGCTACCCAAACCTTATACTCCCAACGCCACCCACTCAAGTGGCTCCTTAAACACCCCTGCCAGAATTGACAACAGGTGTCCCCATCCAAACCCAACTTGGGGTTTCAGTTGTCCACCACACCCGTTTTTTCTCCAAGCAAGACTATATCCTGGGTCAGAGGTCTTAGCTTTAGCCAGTGACTCTACCCAGAAACATTTCACTTGCCAACAGTTTGGGCCCGGGTGTGGTCTCACTCATTCACTCACCCAGGGTCACTCATTTACTTTCCTCCACCCTTTAGGAGGGAGCTTCTGCTGACCTTCTCCGTTCTCTGACCCTGGCGAGGTTTACCGCAGCTCATCAGAACTTCAGAAGTCTCCTTGGGTGCCTTGTAAATTCATGAAAAGACACCAAAATGAAGTGGGGCTTGGCCAGACGTCTAAATACCCTCAAGAAGTCATTCAGTGGTCCTTCCCAGAACAAAGTGAGGCTGCCCAAGACTGAACAAATTTTGCCCTCTAAAGAAAGAAAATGTCCTATGACTTTAAAATGACCGTTGACCTAGTTATTAAAAAGTCAATAACCAGAGTTAAAATCCTGTCTGCCTGGGTATGCTATAGATAAGCCTTCTTCTGTGTAGGACTGTTTAGAGCACGTATTTGTGAGGATATGAAAGATACGTGTCCCCCAGTTCTCTCAAGGTGGTGTGGTATAATACAAATAATCATGATCCCTGTAACTAATGATATCACTGTGATTCACTGGCTGCCTACTGCTACACTGTACCAGAGGCTGAGTTTATGTTATCTTGTGTAATCGTCACAATATCTATACAAAGCAGATATTACCATCATCCTCGCATCACAGATGCAAAAATCAGAGCTCAAGAAGGTTAAGTGGAAAACTAATAAACGTCAGGGCTAGGCTCTGAGCCCACCTCTGTCAGCCTCAATTGTCTGTTTTCTTAGCTATCTGTGGATTTGGGGTTAGAAACCATCAATTTTGCTATATTGCGTCCTTAGATCTGGCAATGACCATCTGGATGACCTTCGACAAAATACATTTTCTTTGATCATCGGTTTTATGTAAATGAAACTAATAGTGACCACCTTCCAGGGTAAGGGGGGAAAAGTACAATACTGTGAAAAGACCTTTGTAAATCATAAAATGAGCAAGAGGTGTGATTTTTTTATTTACCTTTTGGTACCCAGGGCAGCAATATGATGAAAATGGATTCTGGAAATCTTGATGACAGTGGGCATCACTTAGATGACAAGGATTGCCTTCGTGCCCTGACAGCTTGGCAAGACATGAGTGAGATTCTTCTAACATACCTAACACATTACAGTAGATATCTATCACTTGTGGCTGCCAAAGTCTTTTGATAACTCTCCACACGGGGCATCCCACCTTCTGAGCACAGAATAAAAAAATAAGCTACTTCCTAATTCTCCTTGCCATTTACAGAACAGACCTGTGGTGTGGGCGCCGGCACCCAGACCCACCCTGGTGAGACTGGTTCAGAGTGATAGGAGAGGAGGCCAGATGATGGCATGTCTATGTTGCTGGTGCTGGTGGTGAATTTCTGGCATGTTCAAAGGTGCTGGCATCTGCTTGACTGTGGCAGAAACAGCATGGTTTGGCAGTGAGGGGGTGACTAAAGCCCTCGATGGTAGCAGATAAAACCAGTTCTGGAGCTAATGCTCCCCTCCAGGTTAGTTCTGCAGTGTGGTCTTCAAATGTAAATTCAGCCAAGGTGCGATTCAGCCCTCCAGGGACCCTCTGTGCTTTCTCATACTCTTGAATAAGTTCGTTTCTGCTGGAACTTGCTAAGGAGGATGCTGTTGTCTGCAACGGAAAATGAAAGCAGCGCTTGTAGCTTTCCCTCTATCAGTTATGCAAGGGAAGAATACCGTTTGGAGAAGACTTGTACTTCGTGTAGAATCGTCTGTGACAGATGCTGCCCCAACGACTTCTCTGGCAGGTGATAAAGTTGCTGACAGTGACAGAGAAGACCACAGAAGCTTTCTACTAAGCGGCAGCCAATGCACAGATCAGCCATCCAGGCTGATTGTTGTACACACATCCTGAAAAATAAGTAGTATTACTTATTTTCACAGCTGAGAAATTTGAAGTTCAGAACAGTTAAGAAAATTGTGTAAAAACATACAGCCTGGCAGAAGCCAGTCGGCATAAAAAGCCCTTCTGCTCTCAAAGCCCACCAATCCCCCTGTACAACTTTGGAATGGAGTGTGGCCCTAGACCCAGGAATTTCCCGGTGCCTAGGGATCAACTTCCACACAAAGAGAAAGACCGAAATCACCCACTTTAAAAGATGTATCTGCTATTTTCTAATGACACTCCCCTCTCCCACAAAAAAGCCAGCTCTAAATTCATCTTGGTATCTATGTAAGATATTTTTCATGAGCAGGTTTATTTAATCTGAAAGAATAAAGATTGATTTTCCTATTACTCATTCTAGTGGTTTTATGTATTCAAATTACAAACTACTCTAAGAGGCAATTCTGCATGATGAAAAGGTAAGAGGCATCTATTTAAGGACCAAAGCATTCAATAGCAAAGAATTGTTAGTGGTGTTGTTTTCAAACAATAACATTTTTGAGGTTTTGAGGTTTTTTTTTTTTAATAATTTCAAGGAAAATGACACAGTAAAAAAAAATCAAAAGTGTTTTTTGTTTCACCATCCTTATGCCAGGCAAAAATGAAAATGTGGGGACTCCCTGCGTGGAAAGACCCCCAAAAAGTGCAGAAAGGCAATCAGCTCTCTTCCAGGGGTAATGGCTCCATGGTGGGTGCAGCCCCCAAGCCAGGTGTCTCCATTTTATCGCCTTCACTTTGTGAGGCGAAAATGATGTATTGCTTAACAAGAAAACTTTGCCCAGGTCAAATAAGATGTCTTGGGGAAATAAAACCAAGCATTCCACAAGCACAATCATTTTGACAGGAGTCCCCAAAGTAGGTCAGCCATTTCTTCCAGCTTAAAAGTCTAGAAATCCAGGAATACAAGTGTAAAAGAGAAAGACCTAAAGTGTGTTACACGAATAGGCTACATTTCCTTGATTCTGAGATGTCATAGACGTTCAGATGCTCCATTGTATCAGTAATAACTTCTTAGAAAACAAAAAAAGAAACATTATTTAAAATGAGCATGTTGCTTTTAAGATGTACCCCAATTTCCTGAAGATAAAACTTCTGTTTGTGTGTGTGTGTGTCACTCTTTTGTGAAATATGATCATTATAACCACGTACATCCCTCAATCTGAGGGCTTACTTATTTGAAATTCTTACTGGAGACTTCAGCTATGCTTGTGAGGTTTTATTATCACTGAAGATTTGTGGATTGAACAAAAATTTATATATAATTGGAGGTCCAAAGGAATTACTTGGAAATGTCTAGTCAGACTAAAATGACATTTACAGAGAAATACTAAAACACTGATAATCTATAATTTTGGGGTTATTCCTGTCTATTAATTAACTTGGGTTATAAGTAATTAATTCAAGCACTAAATCAAAAGTGCTATTTATCAAGAGGATATACAGTAGTGTCTCATTAATCCCAAGGACAAAGACAACCAAATCTGCTCACATGTCCCAGGAGACAGAGGCTAGCAACTGAAAAATTGGGGACTCCAGAAATGCCCCTTCTGTGTTTCTCATCTCTGCCCTTTTCTGCATAACTTCTTTATTTTTGTCTTTCTTTGAAGACTGTCTTCTCATCCATACAGTAGGGTTTGGCCAGCACGCTAGAATTTACTTCTCTAGGTTCAAATATTTCCATGACCAGGAAAGAACTTCAAACTGCCTAACTTGAGACAAGTGTCCTCTGTGCCTTGGAGGGGAAGGGAGTAGAGGAAATTGGGCCATGTGTAAAAATTGGTGCCAGCTAGACATGTGAATGTCACGAGACAGGGAAGACAGTTCTCAAGAAAAGGAGAGCAGCTCGCAGGCTGGGCATTCTGTCCCTCAAGCCCATGTCTGGAACTCCCAGACTCCAAGTTCAGAGCCACCTTCTCTACCCATCAAGCAGCTCACATGTCCCAGGAGACACCTTGGGACAAGAGCAAATGACGGTGTATTTAAGTGACCTCCTGGGAGGAGTCGTGCTTGCAGTGACACTCATTCCCAGCCATCAAACTTGGAAGACTTTATTATCCCTTTAAGCATATATCCTTTGAGTGAATGAAGACATTTTTAAGTCCAACCTCCATGTATTTTTGTGATTTCAGTTACTTACAAGCCAAGACACACAAGTTTTAGATTTATTACTCAAAATCCTGAGATTCTGCCAGTGAAGACTGGATACCAAAACATAGTGTGCATGTAAAATTACAGCAAGCCCAGTGCTTCACAACTTGCCTCGGAGGCCAGCACTGTACCTGCTCTTTGGACGCGTAACTAGGCCAGGATATCCATGTCACATGATGGAACCCTCACTGTAGGCTTTTCACTTTTGTTATCTTACTCATAAAGACCAAAACAAAACAACACAGACAAAACTGTGACAGACATAGGACCTATCAAAATTGGCCATTTTAAACAGTCAGGGTAAAAAAACCATAAGTGCCTACTTTTAATGTCTGGCATATTCTTGACACGTGATTTGTATTCTTTTATTTTTTGGAAAAGGTTCTGTTTCCTGATATGCTTGATTGATTACTTTTATCATCCTGAGAACATTTCTTTCTATCTTGTTTTGCTTAGTTTAGGGTATTTAAAATTATCTGTATGGATGTGATGTTAGAATCATGTTAGGAAGAAATGAGGAGGTATCCATTTGTCTAGAAAAGAATCTTTCTCACTGATTCGTTTAAACATGCCTGGGTTTTCCCAGAAAGAAAGGAGGAGCCGTTGCCTTCGGCTGGCCAGAGGCTTTCACTACCTCTCGTCTTCCCTTTGGCACGAAGGAAGTCTCTCAGTTAAGGAACTTTGCCCTGTACTTGGACCTTCATGTCCTGTCTTAGAAAAGAAATCAGGGCTTCCCTGAATCGCATGCAGTCTTAATACCTATGAAAGGGAAAGTGAATATCCCTGGTGTGGACACGGGCCCTTGGAATAGGGGTCCTTCACTAGAAGTTGGTGGTTGCACTAACAACTTCTCGAGGGGAAGGAAAGAGAGACTGGATCAGACAACCTGGTGTAGGGAAACAGTCTGTGACAGAAGTGACCAAAACAGAAGCAGGAAAAACACGGAATAAAATTGAACAGTGGCGGTCTGACAACGCAACTAGGTTTGTACAGCACATCCTGACTCGGTGAAAAAAAGAGTTAAAGCCAGATTTGTTTAGTACCTCAAAGACAGTTTCCTTTTTGTGTTATCCTTAAGGGTCAAAGTTTTGTGGTCAACTGGTGCATTTGATCAGCAAATACCATGATCTGAGGGGAGCAGGGTGTTACCAGCTGACTATTTCAAAAGTAGCCTCACAGAGGAGCATTGCTCTCATGGATTTTCTAGAATCCATTGTTCTGAGCTGGACTCGTATGGATTGAATTTCTAAGTTTAACATCTAAAACTGGAACACCAACTTATTTATTTACAGTGAGATAAAATGCCAAAAGCTCCAAACACTCAGCCCACTGGCCTAGGCATTTTCTTCTTGTAGATACATTAACCACCCAGGGAACTGAGTTATAATGACAAAGTGACTTGGTGAACACAGAATTAAACCACGGAGAGTTGGATATTTAACAGCATCAAGCTGAAACTACATAATGTATTCATCTCGGCAACATGAAGATCATTAAACCAGAGGCATCAAACCCTCGGACAGGTGCATTGCTGGCACTTGCACGACCTCTTCTTTTCCCTCCCCTTCCAGAATGGTTTTCGCCATCTTCACACCTGTGCCCTCCTTACAGGCTTCCTTTGCTCATCAAACACCCTTTCTGACTGACACCGAGTCTCTTTTGAGATGTTAATAGTTTCAGTAAGTTTTCAGTATGGTTTTACAAACAAGAGAGACAGTTTCTTTCTTATAGAAAAACACTCGGCACATGCTTGTTTTAAACGTTCGACTCAGACAGCAATCCGATTTATTTTACTTCTAGATTGTTGGAGGATGTCTTGTTACACCTACCAATACTTAAAATGCTATCCATTTGTGCTATTATAGGCTTTTAGGACCCTCGGTGTTTTACCTTTTAGGCTTTTTAAGCTTGACAATCTATAGCCAAGCGTCAAAGAAAATTAACATCACATCGCCAGCCTGTCCTGAACCTTTGGATGCAATGTGCTCTGATGATCTCACATATTTGCTTGTGAATCCCTTCAGTTTTTCCTGTAGTTCACAAAAGTTTGGTGGGATGACACGAATAGGACAATCGTGAACTTCTATGTAAACAGCATCTGCAATTACAGATACGGAATAAATTCTGTCATAGAAACATAATGGGTAGGAGTGCTATGCAATCACTGGAAAGGAAAAGACTCGGGGCTTAAGAAGATCAAAAGGGAATTAAAGCCTGACATAGGAGAAATCCAGATAGCCTCAATATACATACATTCCATTTTCAGACAACTAACATATTTGTTGTGCATGTGTGTGTGTGTGTGTGTGTGCGTGTGCGTGTGTGTGTGTGTGTGTGTGTGTGCGTCTGTGTAATCCTAACATATTTCCATGTCGACTTGGTTGTTCATATCTCAGGTGACAAATGTCTTCCCCAAGTCATCTCCAGCTAATGTTTCCATTTTAGCAGCCTCACTATATTTGTGTGCACACCACAATTTATGCAATTCCTTAATTTTCTGCACTCTTATCTATTATTTTACAAATAAGACTAAACGAGAAATATTAAATGACTGACATCAGCAATGAGATGCATAGGTCTCATACACTTAATTTGGTTGAGACAAAGAGGCAACTCATCAGGCAATGCCCATGGTAGAGAATCATTAACGTCAACTGAATTCTTGCTGGACATAAGCCAACTGAATGTGTGTTCAGTTGTAAAGGAAAATTTCAAGAAGGAAAAAAAAGGAAGGAACATCTAAATCATGCTGGAAATGCAACGTTGGAGATTATATACAGTAGGCAAGATGTAATTAGGACGTCTAAAATAGTTTTTGCTCTTTATGACTGAGACTTTCTTAGAAGGTTTGCCTGTTGTTCAACTTTCATATATTTCACTTCCTTGCACGTTGTCAAGTATATATTAAACCTGAAAGATATTTTTCAGTGTTCTCTGGAAAAGCAAAAACAAATTAGCAAAATACCCAGAGGCCTTGACACTACATTTCTGTTAGTGAGGAAAGAGCTGAAATATAGGTGAGCCGTGTCAACATTGTCTGCTACGTTGTGCTGGCAGAGCCTTGCTTAGATTAGAAAACTGGAGGGAGAGCTCCATTAGGGAAGACGGTCCCCCCAGCAATGGCAGCTGATTATGTCAACAAAGGTTATCAGCAGCCTTTCCTATCGTAGTAGCCAGATGGCACTCTCTGAAGATATCATCAGGAAGTATGAGTCAAGCAACACGCCTCTTCGGAAGAACTGATCTCCTAGCCATGATTCATTGAATAATGAGCACCTTGGCATCAGAAACTAAAAGTTCAGAGACAATGAAAGAGAGTAGAACTCCTAGAATCTGCATCACCATCTGTCGGAAACCTGCTTTTACACTTTCCCTACCTTGATACCAAAATCCCAAAATTATTACATCTCATACTTTGTTCATTTAAGGAGAAGTACAGCATTCTTATGAATAGCCATAGTCACGATCAGGGAGAATTCCAGGAAATTAAGGTACAGAAAGATCAGACCTAAAAGAATTGAGGTGTGCCCAGACTTAATATGATGTTCTGCTTCAGTGTGTGTGACTTTTGATAAAGTTCTATCTAATGTTATATTTAATGCCATTCAGTGCACAAGTAACAAAACCTATATTGTTACTACCTAACATTTGAAGCCTGTATTAAAACACTAAGTACAAAGCCAGGGGTAGTGGCTCACGCCTGTAAACCCAGCACTTAGTGGGAGTTGAAGGTGAGAGGATCGTCTGACCCAAAGGCTCGAGACCAGCCTGGGCAACGTGGCAAGACCTTATCTCTACAATAAATAAAGGAAATTAGCTGGGTGTGATGCCGTGCACCTGTAGTTCCAGCAACTTGGAAGGCTGAGGTGGAAGGATCTCCTGAGTCCAACAGGTTGAGGCTGTGGTGGCTGTGATCATGCCACTGCACCACCCCAGGTGACAGTGAGACTCTGACCCAAAATTAAAATAAAACAAAACAGTACCAAGTACAGTATTGGAGAAGACATAGAATGGGAGCGCCCATATATGGCTAGCGTGGAACATAAATTCCTAGAAGCACAGGAGAGCAGTCTGGCATTCCATTCTCTAACGGAACGTCTTTCAGCAGCGAAAATGAACGAGCTAGAGCTTAGTCTGTCATCATGCGTGGATCTCAGCTATTTAATGTTGCAGAAAGCTACATATGACAGTGCTTATTTAAAGTTTAAGACATGCAGAACAACTATGCACTTTCATGGACACATACATGTGAAATAAAGATAGGCCACAATGAACATAAACTGACTTCAGGATGGTTACCTTAGTGGAAAAAGAAAGAGAAATGAGACTTAAAGGGGGTCAAAAACAGATTTCAACTGATTTTGTAAAGTTTCATCTCTTAAGAAAGAAAAATCTTAAGCAAATATGGCAAAATGTGAAGATTTGTTTAAACTGGATGATGGCAGATTGAAAACACACATGTACTTTCACCCCCCCAAGTCCCAATAAAATGAAAATAAATGCATTTCTACAACATAACCCTAAAAGAAGAGAAAGATAATGGGGAAAGAGACAACAGAAACAAATGTTGGAGCCTGGAAAGCAGACGGGATTTTCTGACTTCACAGAATTAAGGGCATCCTATGCTGACAATGGAAAAGCAGAAACGCAGTTCCATTTTCTCGGCAGGCCCCTGAAAAAAGTTTAGACATTAGCAATACAAAGGATTGGAAGCGCAGGTGACAGTGGGGTGGGGCTAAAACAGGAGGATGCTGTGGAAGGAATACATTCAAAACTGCATACATACACACACACACACACACACACACACACACACACACACACACACACACACACATTAAAAGAAAGCTAGATCTCAGATTCCTGCCACTGTCTGAGTAGCTTGGTGGCTGCCCTTCTCACCTCCCTCAAGAGCTGTAAGCTGATTCCCTCAAGAAGGTAGAACAAAGGTTCTCTCAGCCAGGGGACATCCAGCATAGGAAGAATCGTACTAAAAACAAGAATGTTGATATGTTAAGTTCTGAAATCCACAGTTCTCTTCCCTCACCTGGTTCCTAGAACACTTGTGGTCGTTAAGTTTATTATCCTCAACTTAAGAGACCGAAAAAATTTTCACTAGAGAATTTGACAGTCACAAAAGAGCAGATCGTGAGTGAGGGGTTGCACAGCACAATGGCCCAAGCCAGATACCCTTACAATGAACCACAGACCTGATGGGCCCCACCTGTGTACTCAGAGACTTCCCGCTGGGCTGCAGAGCCCCACTCCAAAACATGAACAGGCAATTCAAAGACACCAGACATCTGAGCAGAGGCCCTAATCTGAAAGACAGAGATCAAAGAGAACAAGCAGAAAAAAGTAAATTGGAAGAACTTTTTTTGCAAAGGCAAGACTGAAATATTCTTAGGCTTCACAGGCCACACACAATCTGCTACATATTCTTCTATTTCTTTGGCTGGTTTGTTTGGTCTTCAACCATGATGAATATAAAGCCCATTTTCAGCTCCTAGGCCATATAAAAATGGCCACCAGGACATCACTTCTTACTTTAGTCAACTCAACGGCAATACTGAAAGCCCAGTGACAGCAGAGCAAGGTATTCAAAATTGTTTTCAATCTAGAACTCTACACCCAGTCAAACTATCAAGTAAGTTCATAGGAGAAAGTTATATTTAGACATAAAAGGTCTCCAAAAATTTCCCATCTAAGCCCCATTTTCCAGGACACTAATGAGGCACTGTGTCACATGAATTAGAGAATAAAATACCATGAGAAAACCTGGGATCAAATAAGAGAAAGACAAATAAAATCTACAGTGTGATAATGAAGAAAGAACTCAGAAAGGAATTAATGCCAAATTATAGCAGGTTCAAGACTCCAGAAGAAATTTTTTTCAAAAGATGGAATTGAATGCCTAACACAACAAATATATTGATAAAGTATTTAGAGAAATGGCTAAAAGTATGGAAGTAATTAAAGAAAATTTAGAAAATAAAATATAGGTATTAACCTCAGAGGAAAGACAAGTTGTGTGAGAAAGAAAACGAAACCACAGAATACCAAATAGTTCAGCTGAGGACAGCATTTATTAACAAAAGTCATAACATAAACAATGGCTACCTGATCTGAAAAATTGTCATGTTTAGAATGATAGGAGAGTGTGACAGAAAAAGAAAAAATGAAAGGGAGCCACTTCCTTGCCTTATATAATAGGAAATCCATATTTAATGGCTAAAAATATTAAAATAGTCATAGTTTATATATTGTATATAATGATATAAAATACTAAACTGAAAGAATCAGTGAAAAGCATTGAAAATGGTTGCCTCTGAATTGAGGGAAATGGAGGCAGTTATTTAAAATTTTAAAATAAAATGAGTAAATGGTGTCCTTATATTGGTTAGTCTATATTTAAATATATAAATATTTTAAAACTCTTATTTTTGAGGCACACTATATACCGATACAAAGTATTATCAAATATTCATGCAATTTGACTGCATCTTTAAAGCTTTATCATAAAGTTTTATCATAAAGAATACTAAAACAAAATATTTTGAGGTCATTTTGCATTAGGAAAACTATTTAAAGAGATATTGTTAATCAACTTCTCATACAATCAGGAGTCTCAGAATCTCACTTCACTGATTTCACCCTCCTATTTTCCTCTAATACGCTTTACTCTTCTGTAAAATCCAGCTGGTCTGGTTTCTTGGGGTCACAAGAAAGAGGCTCACACAGATTCTTCACAACAGGAAGTTGTTGCAAGAATAAATAATAACATCAGGAAGAAGAGGAAAGTGCTTCATCAGCACAGACACCCTGTGTATTGGAAATTTATCACATTTTGGCCACCAAGCATCCAAAACACATCTCGGAAAACTTTTCTCCTTATGAGGCTCAGTAAAACACAAAACCTGCCTCCACGGTAGTCTGAAAATACCACATACAACTGACCTTTGGATAACACGGGGGTTAGGGGTACTGACCCCACATCCCTTGCACAGTTGAAAATCTACAGACGATTTTTGACTCCCCCAAAACTTTACTAATGCAGGCTACATTGACCAGAAGCCTTAGCAATAATATAAACAAAGATTTTGTATGTTGTAGTAACAGATATTTTGTATGTTATGTGCATCGTATATATGCTGTATTTTTATAATAAAGTAAGCTAAAGAAAAGAAAATGTTATTTTAAAAATCCTAAGGAAGAGAAAATATTTTTACTATTCATCCATGGAAGTGGATCATCATAAAAGTCTTCAACCCTGTCATCTTAGTGTTGAGTAGGCCGAGGGAGGAGAGGAAGAAGAGGGGTTCATCTTACTGTCTCAGGGTGGCAGAAGCTAAAGAAAATCCCTGCACAAACGGACCCACATGGTTCCAACCCAAGTTGTTCAAGGATCAGCTGTACTCACTTTACTTGACTCCCCTGCACAGTTTCTGCCTTTGGTCTCTAATCCTCTAAGCAATTGTTTGAGCCGCCCAATACTCTTTGAACGTAAATCCTTTTCTGTGCAAATAAGCTGGAATTGATTTCTATTGTTTGCGTTTCAGAACCCAGACTTATCCCATTTTGGAAACTTGGGAGTTGAGGTCAGCCTGCTCTGACGCACAATTGACTGACTGAAGAATGGAGGACACTGCGGGGAGGATGCAGGAAACTGAGGACTCCTTTCTATCCAGAGGGTAAGTTCATAATCCCTGCTACACGGTTGAAAAATAAGTGGCTCAAGGCTTGCCTGATGGTGCGCCTTGGGACTTGTACAATGAATTCCCCGAAACTAAGGTTTTGTTGAAAATGGAAAAATGTCAGGACCTTGGTAGGTTTTGGCAATTTCCGGCAGCTGTCAGAAGGTCCTATAAGAAGGAGATAGGTTTCATGTCCAGTTTAAAAGCACAAAGTAAAGAAAACACAGCTTTACTGAAGTCCAATAGTTTGAGCCTTTCAAGTTTGAAGAAATTTGAATTCTCTACTCCATGCCAATGGTAGCCCAGCATAGGCATTGACACTGAAACTGAGTAGGAGCTAAGACTGGAGCTAAAAGGAAGTCTGACTGCTGGTGTCTCCCCTCAAGCTTCCGTGAACTTAAATACTGTCCATTCTCCGTACAGCATAGCCGGGGGCAAAGACATGAACAAGCCAGCACCTCTGCATCTAAGGCCCCAGAATGGAATTGCTCAAGGTGGAGCTCATTGAGTGGGGAATCACAGATGGGAGTAGATTAGAGTTCTGTAGAACTCAAGGTATCTCAGACTGTTAAAAAAAAAAAAAAAAAACGATCTGTGATGTTGGCTTTATCTTTCTCACTACAAAAGAACTTCCGCCACGCACTTTTTCGATTCATATTTTTTAACAATCCTAGAGAAGGACTATGATTGGCCTAGGTTGGGCCACACCCAATGCTCTTACTTAGACTGATTGTAGCCAGGTTGGATGGAAACTGCAGTTGGTGCAACCGGTGAGTGCCACGGGGGAAAGTCTAGAAAAGGCTGCTCCCAGAAGGGAGGATGCTGAAAGCAATCACAGATGGCCTCGTTCCATCTGGAAAACAACCCTCTGAGGTAAGTGCTACTTTTTTTAAGGTTTTTTTAAGGAGGGGACCCCCAAAATACCGAGCCCCTTGCAGTGCAGGTTTCCTCTGCTAAGTAAGTATTCAAGGAACCCATCAGCGTCACTGTACTGGCTAGCATCGTTGTGAGAGGCTGTGTTCGGCTTCAGTGAATTTTTCTTGGAGATTCTTTCAGTGCGTCTGCCCGTTTCATGATGGGTGATTTACGAGGGCGCCTGCCCGCATGGCACTGAGAGTTCAGCAGTTTTTGACCAAAAGCGGCTGACTCCCCTGCTTCACCCTCCCTGTTCACCCAGTCTCTCCCCAAGCCACTTCTGTTTGTTGTTGTTGTTTCCCGATGCAAAAAGTCCTCAGAGGTGGAGGAGGTGAAACAGCAAATGGTAGGAGCACTAAAAGTCATCAAAACTGACAAGTTCAAAAACTCTTTAAGCACCGGAAAAAGCATTCCAACGGGTGTATTGCATCAAACAGAGTACTTTGACGGAGACTGAAGTTTAAATATGTAAGACTAAATAAACAATTTTTTACAAATAAACTCCAGGATTTGGGGGTTCCCCCTCTTATTTTTATCTCCATAGTGTCTTATTTTTATCTCCTACACTTAGAAAAGGCAAACTCCTCACAAACATATACCCCGTCAGATGAAGAGCCAGGACTGAGACCCAAATCCAGTTAATACCATAGCTCATGGTTTTAAAATTCTTCCTTATTAAAAATCCATCATTGTGTTATTATTGCAAAACGTGTTTCAAAATAAACTCCAATAAATAGTGATGGAGATCTCCTCTCACTAATGGCAAGATTTTTGCAGCTTTTCAGGGTTTTTTTCTTCTTTTATAATATTCAGTGAAGGAGAAGGAAACACCTAAAGTTGAACGTATAAGAAGCCATGAGAGGTGAGAAAAGAGAAAGATAAGAAAATATCTCATTGAAGAAAAAAAAGCTCATCAAGTTTTATAAATGAATGACATTTCAAATAACAATCACCAACATTGACTGAGCCCTTAACTCTGTGTTCAGCCCCGTTCTAAGTATTTTGCACGTGTCAGCTCATTTAAGCCACTATTAACATACATAATTTAACATCTTAGAGACCCTTATGAAACATGCCTAATCGCCTTCCCCCCTGTAGCAATATAACTTTTATACTTCTGGATCTTTTTTCCTTGGTCCCATTGCATTTTTTCCATGTGTCATTAAGCACAGCAGCCAGCGATTAGCTCAGGCAGTCCTCAAAAGCTTCTCACGGTGCAGACCCCTGAGGGTGCTGAACCTCAGCCACAGCACCTCCGCCATCTCAGGCCCTCCAGGCAACGCGAACCTGCCCCTGCCAGACTGCTGTTTCATCGCCTTGGGATGAATCTCTGTCCTCTAGCACATCCCATGGCCTTTCTCCCCTCTTTCTTCCCCACCCTCCTCTTCCACTTCCCAGGATCATGCCACGGTTTCATGATCAGCCACTTCTCTTTCAAAGCTATCCTCCTCGACAAGTCCTCCCCAACTTCCTCGCCCTCGCTGGCCGCCCCTCTGCCCTCTCTGGGGCTGCCTGGCCTCTCTGTCGCTCGGCCCGCTGGTTTGGATTGGAAGACGCCCTCTATTTGCCCTTGAATTTCCTGTTTCTGCTCCATTGTCTTCTTTCTGAGTCAGAGTCTCACTCTGTCACCCAGGCTGGAGTGCACGGGCATGCTGACGGCCACCGCAGCCTCGACCTGCTGGGCTCAGGCGACCCTTCTGCCCCAGCCTTTCAAGTAGCTGGAACTATAGGGACACACCACCACGCCTGGCTAATTTTTTTGATTTATTGTAGAGATGAGGTCTCTCCGAGTTGCCCAGGCTGTTCTCGAACCCGTGGGCTCAGGCAATCCCCTCAACTCAGCCTCCCTAAGTGCTGGGATTACAAGCTTGAGTCACCGCACTCAGCCTGTTCATCTTTTCTTTATGTGTCCCATCGGGTACTCCTGCTACTGTTCAGAATATCCATTTTACTCCCTAAAACCACGGGCCCTGGCCCTTGCCCTGAAAGCTTCCTTCATGTCCTTTCATAAAATGTTCCATCCTGTGGATAGCTAAAATCAGGATCAGGGTTCCTCCACCAGCCTCTGTAATGCCTTCATTTTCATTTCTTCTTTTCAAACAAGAAATTATTTCTATTTATGAATTTCTGCCAGATCGCGCAACTTCTGAGAAATTAATTTTAGCAGCTAGAGCACACCACTGCAAAAGATGTAGTATTTCAATTTCCATTTCACCACTCCCCTTCTTTCTAAAATGCAAATTTTCTTAATTCTAATTTTTGTAATTTGGACCCAGATTATTAAGTTTTTAAAGAAAATGATTTGTCCAGCATTCTTACATTTTACTCTAAATGTTCAAATATATAGGCAACTTTCTGTTATTCCCAAGTTATTATCTTTCATGAACTGTGGTGGAAAAATGTTTTTGTAAGTCCCTTTTTTTTTGCTACATACTTTTTCTTGCATATTCTCTTGTGGAAATATAAACCTCCAAATCAATATTTTCTCCTCCCTAATTGACATCCATGATCATGTACCTTCCAACACAGCTACATTACAACCTATCAATTATTGACCCCATACAAAAAGCCTTAACCCCAATCATTTGCAAGAAATAAATTTCCTTTGTTGCTATTTAGATTTAATGTTTATATGAAAATTGAATCTAGTTATAGTTGCTGCATTTCCTTTGATACATTTTGATGCCAACCGATTTACCGTTTATGATGAGTTTCCCAGATATGTAAGGAATATCAGAGTCCTTCAAGACACTCTCAGAAGTTTCTCTTCTTTCTCCCTTTTGATGTAAAAGAGGATAATTCAGAACTGGGGACAAGGGCTGGGGCAGTATTTGTTGGCTCTTATTTGAGGTTCTGTCTTAAATACTACCATGCATCCCTATCTCATACTCCTTCTGGAAGTCCATATGTGATAGCCTAGGGTTTTCATTCTCTTTTGTATCATGCTTCATTAATTTGGCTAGAAGGCATGGGCACAGATAGCCAAGACCCCATGCCCATCCATCTGTGTGCCTCTGGAATTTATGGAGTGGGAATCGGAATTCCTCTTCTTAAGGTTCAAATTGTTGGAATATGACTGATGGCCGAGGGTGGCCCAGACTGAAGCCATCTATCGACAGAGGTCAACAGGGGGCCTTCGAGAAAAATGTCCACATGAGGGAGAGACATGGGCATCTCGGCTCATGCTGCCTGTAAGGGGGCGGCTGGTTCTCTCAAGTGTCCAGGTTTCCATGGTGCTATTTGCAGCAGAGAGCCTTGACTACAACCGCCAAAAATTCAGAGGATAGGACAGGACAGAGACAGGGGCAAAAAGATAAGATGGGGATTTGGGATTATTTGCCCAGAGTGTTTTGTCCTGTGGCTCCATTGGACTGAATAAACACCTAAAGCTTCTTGGTCTTAAGAAGAGAAGAATGGGCTTCTCTCAAACAAGCGGGAGCATTTCGATGATGTTCTACTTTGATTATTTTTTAAAGAGACCTTCTTTTATACTCTAGGCTTTTGCTTTGTGTCTGGAGCAGAAATCCATATACACACAACTGAGTATTATGCAATCCCACTTGAGACCATTCATGGTGATCGTTTGAGTCCTATATCCCTCAGAGGCTCTGAGCGGCCACTCTAGTTCACTTTTCAGAAGAGTTGCCTCGAGCTATATCGTGTACAATAAATCATATAATTCATGTGGGTGAAGTGGTTTTGGTCATCTCTTGCACTGGTTAAAACCAACTCAGCTCCACCTTATCTACTAGGGTTCCTGCATAATGAACGTTTGTATACTTAACCCTGAATTGTACCCCACATCTTTAAAATAAAAAAATAAAATAAAATAAAAAACCCGTGCCCTGCATAAATGAAAGGTATTAGCAGACGAATAACCTCATCTGCCCACACCAGAGTCCTCTTCCTCACTTCTTACAAAGAATGCTATTCCTTTATCAGTACTGTAATCAAGTCCCATCTCCTTCATCTACCCTCCATTCCTAAGAGAACAAACAGATTAGTCTAAAAATATGATTTTCCTAAAAAGCATATACAGCTTATCTAGTTCCTTGGCCCAAGTCACATTTTTGTAGTATTCCCTCAACAGTCAAGCTTTCTCGTGAGATATTCTAAAAATAAACTGCTTCTCTGCTAAACTGAAGCTGGCCCCAAACTGCTCTTAAGATATTGGTCCATACATGTATGTTTCTTGAGTTCAGCACGAGGAACTCCTCCCAAAAACCTGTCAACAACTTTCCCATCACAACAAACAGCTCACACTCCACCTCAGCTCCGTCTTCTAGACCCCAAAAGCCAGAGAGACTTTCTCAGCCGCTCTTTCCTCTCTGCTCGCCTGCTCTGTTGCCATCGCTTGCTCCTTCCTCCTCATGTGTCCTGTCTTTGCTCCATTTTGAACCAGACTTTCAGCTTGTCCCTCTTTCCTTCCCTTCGAAGTTCCCTTCCCATGAGCGGGTGCAGATCTCAGAGTGGAAAACCACCCTCATCTCCCCTTCCCAGGCTGTCCTTAGGGTCTATTGTTGCTGAATTCTATAAGGCTTGTTTCTTCACTGTCCTGCTCTGTTCCTCGTCTCCCTACTCCTTTGCTGTGTTTTGTCCTTGTTCAATCTCTACTCACAGGAGGTCCTAACTGATCCTCTGGCAGCTAACTCTCCTCCGTGAATCAGTGGAGCAGAGATCAAGCACTCATTGGTAAAGTTCCTTGGCCATCACAACAATTCAATGAGATCACTACTATTATCATCATCCAATTTTAGAGAGAGGGACATTAAAGCACAGAGAACCTAAAAATAACTGTCCCGAGCTCCTAAGTTTAGTAAGTTGCAGAACCAAAATTGAAGAACCTGAGTCCACCTAACTCCAAGTTCCTGATCTTTCAACTGCACCAGGTGGCCTTTACGTGACACTAGGCCATAGCCTCTCTGTGATTTGGCACTATCACTTATCACTAATCCTCATGAGAATTTTGTTTAAAGATGTATTTAAATGCAAAAGTACCGATGTTGACCCAGAAGAGGCAGAGCAGTTGAAAAATAAGGCAAGAAAAAGTTTACAGGGGACATTTTGAAGGTTATTAAGCAAACATTGAGGGATATTGTGTTGCATTTCTAAGGGTAAAGAGCATAAATACAATTACACACACCTGGTAATTGTAGATCTTCACCTGGTAACTTTCTCAGGTCCATACAGAAGTCTATGAAAGTTCCTGTAAATTGCTCTAGGGGAGCAAACCAATGTTGGTATTAAGAAAGGGGCTTTTTTTACATGGAACCAACCATCCTGCCCATCGAAACTGGACTGGATAAAAAAATGTGGTACATATACCCAATGGAGTGTTACGCAGCCATGAAGAAGGACAAACATATGACTTTGCAGCCACTTGGACGGATTGAGAGTCAATCAAACACAGTGATCTATCCCAGAAACAAAGAACAGACTACCAGATGTACTCACTCATAAGCGGACCTTGAACGATTATCATAATACTATAAGAAAGGGACTGGCAGTAGTGGGAAGCTGCCAGGGGAGGGGGAGCGAGATTGACAGTCGAGGGAAACTGCCCGGGAGGGAGGCACGCCTCATCCACAAGGGGACCTGCATCATGAACATTTGCATACCTTACTCTGCGCTGTACCCCACATCTTTAAAAGAAAAAATTTAAAAGTTAAAAAAGGGCTTTTTTTGTAGTAAACAGGACTTCATTTATAAACTGAGGTTTTCTTGTGGATGAAGAAAACTTGGAAACGTTTATCCAGTAAGAGCAAAGGAAGGAGTAAATCTAAGACTAGAAACCCAGCCTAGCAAGACCAAGGACAGGGAGGCCAGGAGACACCAATAGATGAACAAGAATGTCACCATGGCTGCAGGTGAGGTACGCTCGCTCATGCAACTCAGCGCACAGGAAAAGCTGTCCACCCACACGAGCCATGAGTCTGGTGAGGAAAGCACAGCACTCTGTGACTGACACAGGCCGTCAGGAACTGGAAAGCAGAGGCAGTCGACCTGTGGAGGGAGGACGAGCATGTGTAAAGATGGAAAATGCTTGCCCGCCCGAAGCCAACTCTTCCAGTGACCATTTTGCCCAGGATTCGGGAGGAATCACAACAGAAACCATGAGAGTCTCCATCTAAAAAAGAACTCCATCTGAAAAGCTATAATAAAATCACAGAATTTTAAATCAGAAAAAGAATGTCAAGATGATCTCATTTAACTCTCTAATTTTATAGTACTACACATGCTATGTTGTAAAGGACACTGGATTTGGTATCAGAAGACCTGGAGAAAATAAAAATGTTACATAATTTAATGAGCAGTAAATCACTATACAGAAGTGTTCTCATCATCTCTGTTATCTTGTGTGATCTTCATATTTGACTATGAAGTAGACAGGGCAAATGTTAGTGCCCCAGTTTTACCGCAGACAGTTGTAGGTTTAAAGAGATTTAATAAATTATATTCACCAGTCAGTGACAGAGAAACAAGACTATTATTCATAGAAGCTTTCTTATTTCTAGTTGTAATATGTTTTACTATATTTTATTTGCAGATCAACCTATAAGTACAATGGAAAGAGAGTCTGGTGAGGAGAGGGATGAAAACGGAAAAGATTTCAGCCAAAGCAGAGAAACCAAGACCCGTGTTTTAAAAGGGAATCAAATAGAAGAATCAGATACTATCTTTCAGTTAGGAAGCCTAATCTTAAAAGGATTAAACTACTTTCCCGCAAAATTACTTTCTTCTGAGAAGCGTCTTTCCCTCAAACTGCTTTTTATTTATTTATTGCCTGAAGTGTTTAAATAAAGATAATAAATTGCATGATCAATAGAAACAACAAAGTTGCTTTGCTTAGAGCTGATAACAGAGTATATAGATTTTCCATGAATAATTGAAAAGGCTCGACAAGGAGGTTGAAACTCTCGTATCTCTACCCTTCTCTTTCTCTCCATTTTTACAGGGCCAATTCCTAAGTCTCCACATGGAAAGAAATCGAACCCAACCACGACAACCACCCCCACAAGCAGGAGGGTCTATTTATTGCCCACAGGGAACCACAGCCAGCCTTGTGGCAGTAAGGACTCAGGAAGGCCAGCACTCACAACCTAGGGAAGTAACTCACCAGCCTAGGGGAGGGAGCCTGGCGAGTACTCCTTAGCCAAGAACAGAGCCCAAGATGTCAACGTGTGTGGCCAGGCAAGTTTTTGTTGCTGTAAGTTACACTGACTCTATCACCCTCAAGTCTGCTGTTCTTCAAGGAGCATCAGACAGCTCTCTCCAAGACAAACTTGAATGTACTTGTAGTTGAAGGAGCCCTCTCACCCTTTCACTCTACCAGCAATGATCCTAGAGGAACCTCTCTGTACACATGACTCAAATTCCCAAGATTCTAGAGAAAAAAAAGTACGTAAGAACTTAAGGTTGCTGAAGCTCAGTATCTAGTTCAAGCTGCCAAAATGTGGTCATTTTTGTAGCCACCGCTTAAGCTCTATGGGGCTTCTTCCCATCTCTCTTTCTCTCATCGTTCCCAGCAGTAGCAAAAAAAGCAATGAGCTTGAAGATTGAAAACATGAACCACAGCGCAGCTCTGCCAAGGGCTGGGAACCCTTAGGAAAGTCACCTCTACTGTCCCAGTACCTGGCACAGCATACGACACATAGCAAGGGCTCAAAAAGTGTTTGCTGAGTGACTGAATAAATAAATGTGATATCAAGGGATCTCCATTTCCGCGTTAGCAAATAAGAAAATTACCCCAGGTTCCTTAAAAAAATCTCTAGCTCTGAGATTTTAAACTATCCGTAGCATTATCCTTTTAGACTGTTTTTCATGATAGCATAATAGTATTAACTAAGATAAAACAGACTTCCTCTTCTGACAGGATGGAGTAACCTGATAGACTGACCCTCACACAGATAAAAGTACTTAAAAGTTCTACAGCGTGAACAAAAGCAAATGACTGTAGATTTGGATGCAAAAAATGGTAGTTACTTTGGAAAAAAGTTTGGCAGTTACTAACGAAAATAAACATACCTTTACCGTACCATGCAGCAAAGCTATTC
Organism: Carlito syrichta; assembly: GCF_000164805.1. Lineage (NCBI taxonomy): Eukaryota > Metazoa > Chordata > Mammalia > Primates > Tarsiidae > Carlito > Carlito syrichta. Next base: position 2,678 of record NW_007102226.1, on the reverse strand, counting down.
CTAGGTATTTATCCAAGAGAAGTGAAAACATATGCCCACCTAAAAATGCATCCGGATGTCCATTGTGGCTTTATTCTTAACCATTTAGAACTGAAAACAAGCCATGTGTCTTTCAACCAGTGAACAGAGAAACAAATCTCAGGATATCCATGCAGTGAAGCAACAGCATTAAAGGAACAACTGATTGATACATGCAAGAAAATGGATGCCTCTCTCTCAAATACATTATGCCAAGGGAAATAAGCCAGACTCAAAAGACCATGGACAGTACTGTGTGATTTCATTTATGTGATATTCTGGAAAAGGCAAAATTATAGGGACAGAAAACAGACCAATGGTTGACAGTACTGTGTGATTTCATTTATGTGATATTCTGGAAAAGGCAAAATTATAGGGACAGAAAACAGACCAATGGTTATCAGGAACTGAAGTTAGGGAAGGGGTTGACAACAAGAAGACTTGAGGAATTTCGGAGGGTAATGAAACCGTTCTCTGTCTAGATACCTAGATTGTGATGGCACTAACACAATTGTGTATGTTCGTCAGAACTTAGCACTATGCATTAAATAATAACTTTTATTTTTTTATTTTTTTTTTACACATTTAATATTGACTTTTATTGAACACAAAATGTATCAGGTAAAAAACTGTTGTTAAATATTCAACACGTTTTCCTTTTGCTTTTCTTTCTATGTATTGATATAGGTACAGAAAGCAGTTTAAAATTTTGTTCAACTGGATGAACCTTTCTACATAGGCTTTGTATTGTTTTTCATTCCAAAGAGACAGTCTATATATTCACTATCGCGACAAAAGTGTTTGCTAAACAATTTTCTATATATTTACTACTAAGTAGAATTAGGAGTTATCTCCAAAATATTTTCTCTGTCATTTAAAATCCTCTTGCTGCTTTTACAATTAAAATAATCATGTTCTTGAGACTTACCTCTAAACAAAATCGTCATGATAAGAAGCTGAGATTGAATCTGGAAAACGCTTTGATTTTTACTCCTTCCGTCTCTCTAATTTGTGGACTATAATGTACATACCTTAAAATTTACTAATTGCATAAAATTCAATAATTTGAAATGAATATACAGAGTTGCACTATCCAGTTTTAGTGCATTTCTGTCAACACCCAGAATAATCTTGAAGCCATTTGCAAGCAATACCAGTCCCATCTCCAGTACCAGAAACTCAGCTCTCTGTCTTCAAAAATTATTTTCTGAACATTTCATATGATTGAAATCACATAATTCATACTACATATACTTTTTTTACTCAACATAACGTTTTCAGGATTCATCCATCTTATAGTATGTACCAAGTGTTTATTCTCTTTGTTGTTAATTAGTATTCCATTGTATCAGCATACATATTTTGTTTTTCCATTCACCAGTTGATAAACTTTTGGATTGTTTGCAGTGCTTGACTATATAAATAATGGTGGAATAAACATTTCTTTAAAACATTTCACATGGATATAAGTTTCCTTTAGCATGGGTATATAAATAGGGGTAGAATTTCCAGGTTATCCAATATTTTACTTTTCAAGGAAATGTCAAATTTTCTCCCAAAATGCTGTGCTATTTTATATTTCCACCAGCTATCCACAATGGCTCTAATTTTTCTACAGCCTTGCCAACATTTGGTATTGTCTTTATAATTAGAGCTCGTCTAGTAAGTATCTAGCAATATATCTTTCTGGTTTTATTTATTTTTTTAATCAATATTTTTTATTATGATATTGTGGGGTACAGTTAAGGGTTAGGTATACAAATATGCTCCATTCAGGCACCCT
>NW_007102226.1:0-745 GCF_000164805.1 Carlito syrichta | reverse complement strand
TTGTTTCTGTGAGAAGTCACTCAGTATTATAGACTCTAGTTCCATCCAGGTTGCTGCGAAGTTCATGATTTTGTTCTTTTTTATGGCTGCTTAGTATTCATCGTGTATATGTACCACATTTTTTAAATTCAGTCCTCCTTTGATGGAAAGCTTCCAGGTTCTTGCTATTGTGAACAATGCTGAGATAAACATACGTGCACAGGTATCTTTTTTATAGAGTGATTTGAGTTCTTTGGGGTATATTCCCAGTAGGGGGATTGCGGGGTCCTATGGGAGGTTGATGTTTAGAGCTTTTAGGAATTGCCACACTGCTTTCCACAGAGGTTGTACTAGTTTGCACTCCCACCAACAGTGTAGAAGTGTTCCCGTTTACCACACCCTCTCCAGCAACTGTTACTTTTTGAGTTATTGATAATTGCCATTCTGACTGGCGTTAGGTGGTATCTCTGTGTGGTTTTGATTTGCATCTCCCTGATGATTAGTGAGGTTAAGCATTTCTTCATGTGTCTGTTGGCTGCTTGGATGTATTCCTTTGTGAAGTGTCTGTTCATATCTTTTGCCCATTTTATAATGGGATTGTTTGTTTTTTTCTTTTCAGCACGTTTGAATTCCTTGTAGATCCAAGATGTTAAGCCTTTGTCAGACCTGGTGTTGGCAAATACTTTTTCCCATTCTGTGGGCTGTCTCCCTGTTCTCTTGATGGTTTCTTTGGCTTTGCAGAAGCTTGTCAGTTTAATGAGGTCCG
>NW_007102225.1:0-324 GCF_000164805.1 Carlito syrichta | reverse complement strand
CACCTCAGCCTCCCAAAGGCGCGGGATTACAGGCTGAGCCACCGAGCCCGGCTCCTACCTATTTTTCGATCTCATTTTCACTCTTGGTTGTGTTTCTGCTGTTCTTCAGTGTCCCTAAGGTTTTTTTTTCTTTCTTTTTTTTTTTTTTTTAATATAATGTATTCTTCTAGGTTACCTTGCCATTTAGTTTTTATTTATTATACCAAATATCCTTTCAAAATTAATTTTCAGCCGTGTGCTGTGTCTTACACCTGTAATGGCAGCATTTTGGGGGACTGAGAAAGGAGAATTGCTTGAGCCCAGGAGTTGATGACCAGCTTGGGC
>NW_007102224.1:0-386 GCF_000164805.1 Carlito syrichta | reverse complement strand
GGTGAGCTGTGATTGTCCCACTGCACTCCAGCCTGGACAACAGAGAGAGAGGAAAAAAAAGTTAAAAAAAGTATTGCTTTGTTTTTCAGCTTATTTGGTTTTATCCTGGAGAATGAAACAGGAGAAGTTTGGGAGACTCTGATGTGGATTTTTCAGGTCAGCCTGGGTTTCAAGAGTGTCAGCTCAATGGATCGGCCGGCAAGCCTAGCCCCCTGGGTGTCTCAGCTTTGGAGTCTCGCCTTTTTCCGGCAGATCTCCTGGCTCAACTGGCTCTGTCAGCTGGCAAGCCAGCCTCTGGAGTGCACGGCTTTTCAACTCTGACGATGTTCTGCAGCTCTTCAGGTTGCAGCTCTTCAGGGTCGAGGTTCTTGTCTCATGCCCAGGAA
>NW_007102223.1:0-339 GCF_000164805.1 Carlito syrichta | reverse complement strand
TTCTGCTTTCCATGCTTATTAGTCTGTTGTTCATTTCCATCACAGTATTCTTTACTGCTGTCATTTCTGACAACAGCTCCTTCCTCTTTTCCTCTTGTCTCTCCTGAATTTTTTTAATTCTCTCCATTAATGTCTTGATGTCTGGGTTTGTTGCATGTAACCAGTTGTTCTGGGGACTCTTCATTGTCTGTGTTCCAGAATCTGTTTTTTCATTGTCTGATTTCCCAGGGGTCTGTATGAGACCTATAGTCTTCTTTTGGTTTTTCTTCATTTGTGCGGTTTTCCCCCTCCCTACTTTTTCCTTCCCTCCACGTCGCTGTCTTCTTTAATTCTGTTATT
>NW_007102222.1:0-406 GCF_000164805.1 Carlito syrichta | reverse complement strand
CCTCACTCTTTCAGCCATCAGGGTATTACTTTCCTTCTTAGCTGAGTCATGAATTGACCACTGGCCTCATGTGTGGGTCCCTCCAGCCCCTCTGCTCCTCTCCTGGCTGAATACAGTTCATCAAGATGCTAGGTCCCACGGGAACTCTACATCCAACAGAGAAACATCCCAGACCCTGGAATGGTGTAACACCCACCTCGTGAAATAGTAAAGACTGCACAACAATCAAACACAAAAAACCCAGTGGTGGAAGCTGACAGACTCTGAAAACTGAGCACGGGGGGAGGGAGGGTGTTGCTCCCTCCCATGGGTCCCTTCATCCTCAGGTTGCTCCACTGGCATCAAAGATGGACTCCTGGTTGCTGGGGGAGCTGACAAGCTTCCCTGAGTGCTCAGTCTATTTCGT
>NW_007102221.1:0-385 GCF_000164805.1 Carlito syrichta | reverse complement strand
TATTGAACACAGAAGAAAAGGAAAAAGGAACAACAACGTTCTTCACAAGAGTACAGGCAATTTTAAAAACACACATGATCCAACTCTAAAACCAAAAGAAAGGCAACATACAAACAGGAAGAACAATAACTCTGTAAGAACATTATGATAAGGATCAACTCTCACATTTCAATAATTAGTCTGAATGTGAATGGACTAAACAAAGTAAGAGGATGGGAAACAAATTTTCAGGCGAATGGAACACAAAAGAAAGGTGGAGTCACGATCTTAATCTCAGACAAAATACCCTTTGAGCTATCAAAAACTAAAAAAGTTACAGAAGGGGTACTACATAATAATAAAAGGTTCAATCCATCAACAAGAAATATCCATCCTAAACATATAT
>NW_007102220.1:0-443 GCF_000164805.1 Carlito syrichta | reverse complement strand
ACTCACCTCAGCCTCCCAAAGGCGTGGGATTACAGGCTGAGCCACCGAGCCCAGCTAAATTATTTTTCTTGCCCTAGAAATTTGTATTAAAGTTAGCAAGGGAAAGACATGCATGTTAAGTAACTCAGGATAGCTGGCAAGTCTCCTGTCCTACATAGATGGAATTATTCCTGTTTTTTCTTTTCTTTTTTTTTTTTTTTGAGTTGGAGTCTCACTCTGGCACCCAGACTGGATTATAGTGGCCGCTCCTGGCCACTGCAGCCTCAACTTGTTGGGCTCCACCGATCTTTCCGCTTCAGCCTTCCAAAGTAGCCAGAACTACAGGTGCGCGTTACCACGCTCAGCTAATTTTTGGATTTATTGTAGAGGTGAGGTCTCAGGCAGGCTCGGTGGCTCAGCGTGTAATCCCGTGCCTTGGGAGGCTGAGGTGAGTGGATTGCCTG
>NW_007102219.1:0-456 GCF_000164805.1 Carlito syrichta | reverse complement strand
CGGGGGCGCGGGGGGCGAGGCCGAGAGGCCCGGGGCAAGGCCCAGCCCGGGGCACTAGAAGCTAGATCGTTGGGTCGGAGCCTGAATTCCGCGACTGACAGGGTCGGACGGAGTAAAGAGGGAGACCAAATGGGCAGGTGGACCCGTACCGCGGCCTGGCTGGGGGGCGCGGGGGGCGAGGCCAGGAGGCCCGGAGGCCCGGTCTGGAGCGGAGCAGGCAGGGCCCGGGCGACAGAGGCTGGACTGGAGGGCCGGAGCTGTGGGCACCGAACTGACACTCGGCTGGGTCGGGCTGGGGAGTCTCGGATGTCGAACTGTCGGGCAGCGATGGCCCGGCTGCCCAGGGACAGGGGCCGAGTTTGGGAGGCCCGGCCTAAGGCGAGGAGGCCAGGCCCGGGGCCCCCTAAGCTGACTGATGGCCCAGGGCCTCCGGTGCCCGCCTGACACCCCGTGGGG
>NW_007102218.1:0-400 GCF_000164805.1 Carlito syrichta | reverse complement strand
GTATTTCTTCTTCTTCTTCTTCTCCTTCTCCCCCTCCCTCTCCCCCTCTTCCTCCCCTCCCTCACCCCCCTCCTCCTTCTTCTTTTGAGACAGGGTCTCACTCTGTCACCCAGGAATATAGTGGCACAATCATGGCTCACTGCAAACTCAAATCCCTGAGCTCAAGTGATCCTCTTGCTTCAGCCTACCGAGCAGCTGAGAGTATAGGTGAGTGCCACCACATTCAGTTATTTTTTATTTTTTTTTTTGAGTCGGATTCTCACTCTGTTGCCCAGGCTGGAGTGCGATGGCACACTCACAGCCACCACAGCTCTGACCTGTTGAGCTCAGGTGATCTTTCTGCCTCAGTCTTCCAAGTAGCTGGAACTATAGGCATGCGCTACCACACCCAGCTAATTTT
>NW_007102217.1:0-702 GCF_000164805.1 Carlito syrichta | reverse complement strand
TTGATAAAATCCAGTACCCCTTCTTGATAAAAACCCTTGAACATCTAGGCATACGGGGAATATACCTCAAAATAGTAAAAGCCATCTATGAGAAACCCACTACCAGCATACTCCTAAGTGGACAAAAATTGGAACCATTTCCCCTGAAACCTGGAAAAAGACAAGGATGCCCACCCTCACCCCTCCTGTTCAACATAGCATTGGAAATCCTGGCTCGAGCAATCAGAGAAGAGAAGGCAATCAGGGGTATCCAAATAGGAAAAGAGGAAGTCATGTTCTCTCTCTTTGCGGATGATATGGTTGTGTACCTTGAAAACCCAAGAGAATCTGTCAAAAACCTCCTTACACTGATAAAGGCCTTTAGCAAAGTCTCAGGATAAAAATAAATGTGCAAAAGACAATCTCATTTCTTTACACCAATAATAAACAAACAGAAACCCAAATAAAAAACACAATTCCATTCACAATAGCCACAAAAAAATGAAATACTTTGGCATCTTCCTAACCAGAGACGTGAAAGACCTTTACAATGAAAACTACAAAACACTGCTCAAAGAAATCAAAGATGACACAAACAAGTGGAAAAATATCCCATGCTCATGGATCGGAAGAATCAACATTGTGAAGATGTCCATCTTACCTAAGGCAATCTACAGATTCAATGCAATACCCATCAAATTACCAGCAACATTCTTCTCAGAC
>NW_007102216.1:0-321 GCF_000164805.1 Carlito syrichta | reverse complement strand
GGCAATCCACTTGCCTCAGCCTCCCAGAGTGCTGGGATGACAGGCTGAGCCACTGAGCCGGGCCCCAGTCTTAGCCATTTCTAAGTGTTGCGTCATGTTAAGTATATTCACATTGCTGTGTGACAGATCTCCAGAACTTTCCATGTTTCCGTCTGAAACTCTGTGCCCATGAAACAATAACTCCGTTTCCCCCTCTCTCCCAGCCACTGGCAGCCACCATTAAAATCCTTTTTAAGGCTGGGCTCAGTGGCTCAACCTGTTATCCCGCGCCTTTGGGAGGCTGAGGTGACTGGATTGCCTGAGCCCGCGGGTTCGAGACCC
>NW_007102215.1:0-300 GCF_000164805.1 Carlito syrichta | reverse complement strand
AGTCAGCTTCCTAATTTAGTCAGCTGGTTAAGACAGCTAGCTAGGTAGTTAGCTAATGGGTTAAGTCAGCAGGTTGTCAGGTAGTTAGCTAGTTAACTAACGGGTTAAGTCACCTGGTTGAGTTAGTTTGCTAGCTAGTTAGCAAACACATTGAATCAGCTGTTTGACTAGGTTAGCTATCTAGTTAACTAACAAATTAAGTCAGCTGGATGAGTCAGCTAGCTAGATAGTTAGCTAACGAGTTAAGTCAGCTGGTTGAGTGAGTTAGCTAGTTCATTAGTTAATGAGTTAAGTCAGATG
>NW_007102214.1:0-403 GCF_000164805.1 Carlito syrichta | reverse complement strand
CCAGACTGGAGTGCAGTGGCCGCTCCCCGCCACCACAGCCTCGACCCGCTGGGCTCCGGCAATCTTTCTGCCTCAGCCTTCCAAGCAGCCGAACTACAGGCGCGCGTCTCGAACCCGTGGGCTCAGGCAATCCACTCATCTCAGCCTAACAAAGGTGCGGGATTACAGGCTGAGCCACCGAGCCCGGCTGGGGTTGTTTTTTTAAGAGACGTGCACCAACTGGGCTCAGTGGCTCAGCCTGTAATCCCAGCACTTTGGAAAGCCGAGGCAAGAGGATTGCCTGAGCCCGTGGGTTTGAAACCAGCCCAGGCAACTTGGCAAGACCTCATCTCTACAATAAACCAAAAATTAGCCAGGTGTGGTAGCGCATGCCTGTAGTTCTGGCTACTTGGAAGGCTGAGGT
>NW_007102213.1:0-305 GCF_000164805.1 Carlito syrichta | reverse complement strand
ATATATATATATATATATATGACAGGACTAGGCCAGGTGCAATGGCTCACGCCTATAATCCCAGCACTTTGGGAGACCAAGGTGAGAGGATTGCCTGAGCCCACAAGTTCAAGATCAGCCTGGGCAACTTGGTGAGACCCTCATCTCTACAATAAATCAAAAAATTAGCCGAGTGTGGTGGCGCGTGCCTGTAGTTCCGGTTACTTGGAAGACTGAGGCAGAAGGATCGCTTGAGCCCAATAGGTTGAGGCTGCAGTGGTCCAGAGCATGTCACTGCCCTCCAGCCTGGGTGACAGAGTAAGACT
>NW_007102212.1:0-371 GCF_000164805.1 Carlito syrichta | reverse complement strand
CCCCACAAAAATTAGCCAGGCATGGTAGTGCGCGCCTGTAGTTCCAGGTACTTGGAAGGCTGAGGCGGAAGGATGGCCGGAGCCCAGCAGGTGGAGGCTGCGGTGGCTGGGAGCGGCCACTGCACTCCAGTCTGGGCAACAGAGTGAGACTCCAACTCAAAAATTAAAAATAATAAAAAAATAAAAATAAAGATATCACTGTCTTGTGGTCTACAAAGCATTCTGTTCTGCCCTTAGGCATAACTCCTACTTTGTTCCCTTAATTTTTAGCTGTTAACTATTTTCTTGATCACTTTGTATATTCCAACTCTTTAAATTCTTTTTTTTTTTTGAGTTGGAGTCTCACTCTGTCACCCAGACTGGAGTGCAGT
>NW_007102211.1:34518-51454 GCF_000164805.1 Carlito syrichta | reverse complement strand
GCCAGGACGCGGCAACCGGCGGGGCGGGCGGGGCCCGGCCGCCTCGGCCTGCGGTTGGATCTGACGCTCAAAAGCCTGCAGGAGCTTGGGTCTGGCGATTTGCCTCAAGTCTGCCCGTCACAGGCGCACATAGGATGCGTGGCCAAGAGGGCCCACTCGTGGGGTGGTGCTGAGCCAGGCTGTCCTTGACTGGGGCTGAGCAGCCAGGTGGGAGAGGGACATCAGTCAGTCGGTCAGTCTGTCTGGAAGCCTCCCCAAGGGCACAGGCAGGTGGGGCTCCGGCCCCCGCCTGGCCGTGTGCAAGCTGGATGCCCCCGGGCAACTGGCCTAACCCCTCCGAACCCCAGTTTTCTCATCTGTAAGGTGGAAATAACCGTAGCATCAGTCCCCTCCTGGCCACCGGGGGAGTGCACACAAGGCCGGTGGGTAGAATGCTCACACCACGCAGCGCAGCAGACCACTGACGCATATAAAGGAAATGCCGACATTCTGATATGATGGATTATTAAGCAGGCTTTACGAAAGGGGGTGAGAGCCTCTCTGCGCCTCAGTTTCCCTTTTAAGCAAAGGACATTTGGTCTTGGGAGCGCACCAGTGGCTCCAGGCTCTCTCCAGTGACCCCGTCCCGTGAACCTGACCCTTCCTGGCCCCAGCTGTGACTAGCTGAGCCAGGCTGTCCTTGACTGGGGCTGAGCAGCCAGGTGGGAGAGGGACATCAGTCAGTCGGTCAGTCTGTCTGTCGGGCTGTGTCAGCCCCAGCCGAGACCCAACCTTGCCTGTCACAGGAGAGGGCGGGGGAGGGGAGGAGAGCCCAGCAGCCCACCTCTCCCACCCCTGAACCCAGCCTCTCTGGATCTGCCAGCAGGAAAGGCCAGTGGAAGGTGGGGGTTTAACTCATGCCTCCCCCACCCCAGGGAGGGGCCTTTATGGCCAGATCCGGTTTCTAGCAGGACTGGTTAGTCCAGGTGGCCTCGATGGATGGTCGAGATAAGGTCTGTGCAGACTGGCCAGGCTGGGCAGGAGACCCAACCTGGGCAAAGTCAGAGTGGCCCAGGCCTAGCTTGATTCAAAGGTGGGATGACATCTACCCCTGTCTTGTCCCAGCTGCTGTCACCAGCTTTGAGGCGCCACCCAGGTGCCCTCTCAGAATTTCCCTGCTCTGCCTGGGGAAGGGTGGTGCAGGCCAGAGGTGGCCTGGTGGAGGGGCTGCAAGCAAGAGTTTCTACGGTGAGGTGCTAACTCCCAGAGGCAGGATAGTGGGAATTGCCTGGGTGGGAGGGTGTCTAGGATTCCGGGTAAGCACTGGCATGGTGTCTTTGTCTCTATCTGACATTCTAGAAGCCCCCGGGGCCTGGCTGGGTCAGCTGGTCTTCATGGGCTTGGTTTTCCTGGGCCCAGGCCACAGGATGGACCCAGTCACAAAAGCCATCAGCACAGCCTCGGGGCCCAGTGGTTCTGGCCAGCCCCAGGCCAGGGCGCAGAGAGTGAGTCTCTTCTGTTGGTGCTGTGACCCAGCACCTGATTAGGACCCTGTAGCCCTGGCCTCGGTGCCCAAGTCAGGGAGACCTCAGCAGCCCAGGGCCCTAGGGAAGAGCGCAGGCCAGCCTCCCAGGCACCAAGCAATTTTCTTTCTTTCTTTCTTTCTTTCTTTCTTTCTTTCTTTCTTTCTTTCTTTCTTTTTTTGAGTTGAGGCCTCTCTCTGTAACTCAGGCTGGAGTGCAGTGGCACAATCATAGCTCACCGCAGCTTTGGCCTCCCGGGTTCAGGCGGTCCTTCCGCCTCAGCCTCCTGAGTAGCTGGGACGACAGATACACACTGCCATGCCTGGCTAATTCTTTTTTATTTTTTGTGGAGACTAGGTCTCGGTCTGTTGCTCAAGCTGGCCTCGAACTCCTGGGCTCAAGCAATCCTCCTGCCTCCCCAAGTGAGCTTTCTGTGTGGTACGTTCTCTCTCTACACCCCACTGACGCCACCACGTGCCCCTGAGGACTGCCCCCCCCAAGGGCCAGATGCCGGGCGGGTGGCCCTTTCCTCAGCCCCAGTTCCAGAGCATTCCAGTAGCAGCACTGCTCCCCGCCCTTTCCTCAAGGCAGGCATGGTGGCCACTGCTGCTGTCTCTAGCTTGGCCCTCCCTTCCACAGCCCTTGTAAACGGCCCCCCGCGCCAAGCCCCTGCTCCTGGCTTGCGTGTCACCTCTTTCCTGCCAGGATCTGGTCAACACACTTTGAGGAGCCTCACACCATTAGGGAACAACTGCTGTTGCCCCGTTTTTTTAGATTGAAGAAATGGCTGGGAGTGGTGGCTCACACCTGGAATCCCAACCCTCTGGGAAGCCAAGACGGGAGGATTGCTTGAGGCCAGGAGTTTGAGACCAGCCTAGGCAATTATAGCAAAAAACCAGCCGAGCATGGTGGCATGCACCTGTAGTCCTGGCTGCTTGGGAGACTGAGGCAGAAGGATCATTGCTTGAACCCAGAAGGTCAAGGCTGCGGTGAGCTGTAATCACACCACTGCACTCCCACCTGGGTGACGGAGCGAGACCTTGTGGGAAGGGAAGGGGAGGGGGTCCAGAAGGAAGAACTCGCCTCTGTGAAGTCCTCCTTTATGGGACTCAGAAGCTGAGCCACATATGACCTCCCCACCCACCTCTCCAAAAATCCCGGTACTCGGGCCACCCGGGAGTCTGCTGGTGGCCTCTGGCCCAGCCCCATGCCCAGCTCAGAGTTGTGGAGGCCCTCTCCAATGCCCAGGAGTATCCAGGTTCCCCCAACCAGAGCCCCCAGCCCGAGTGCCGACCTCCATATCAGGGGAGGCAGGCTACCTCAGCAGGGTGTGAGCTCGACTGAATCTCTTCTGCAGGGAGACACCCTGGGGAGGGACGAGTTCCAGGCCTGGTGCCAGGAACCAACTCATCCTCCCTCCTGTCCTCCCGCTCATCCTGTGAGCTGCTCTGGATCATTCCCATGCTTCAGGTGCGGAAACTGAGGCACAGGTTAGCGCTCAGGAGCAGTGGCTCTCTGGGACTCAGACTCGGGACCTCACCAACCAGAGCTGCTGTTTAACCCTCAAGAGGCCCCGCTAAGCCTCCAGACAGTCCTAACAGGCTCAAGGAAGTGATGGGGATGGGGTGATGGGGAGTCTTGAGCCCCCAGAGGCTGAGGGGACTGCAGCAGTGTGCACAAGAAGCGAGCATAGAGCTCCCACCCTGCCCGTCGTGGGTCACGCGTTAACCTCGTGCTTCTGAGCTGCACACACGTGAGTGCCGGGCTGCGCCCCCAGGGGTCCTCACGACACATCAAGCTCTGGGAGGAGCACAAAGCCAGGCAGGAACCACACAAAGTGGTCATGACAGCACTGTGGCTCTGATAAGTGGCAGGTAGACAGCACATGAAGTGATCACAGAGGTGTCTGATACAGTCCATGGTTTAAAGTAATGATTAGTAATAGAAAATTTGAGGTATAATAAAGCCAACAGATCAGCAAGTGACTGCATTGAAAATATAGTCTTTTAGGCCAGGCGTGGTGGCTCACACCTGTAATCCCAGCACTTTGGGAGGTGGAGGCAAGAGGATTGCCTGAGTCCACAGATTCAAGACCAGCCTGGACAACTTGACAAGAACTTGTCTCTACAGTTTCAAAAAAATTGTCAGGAAAGTATAATTTTTTTGCTGGTCCCAAGAAGAGGGACCTGCACGGCACACGGGGAAGCACCAGGTGGGTGGGAGAGAGTGGGGGCTATGGGCAGGGGGAAGGAACTGGCAAGGTGAGGTGAGCAGGCCTGGGATGGAGCAGATTAGGCCAGGGGATGGTGTCCAGGGTGTGGGAGCCGATTAAAGGAGCTGGTAAGGCTGTGGTCTCTGGACTGGGCGGTCTGTGTTTGGAAAGCCTGCTCCTGGACTAGGTGGTCAATACCTCTAGGGATTGGCTGATCCTGGGCGGGGTGGTCCCTCCAAGGCCAGCTAGACCCAGATGTCAGCACGTCAGAACACAGAAACTAAAGGCCAGTGTGCCCAGAGCTCAGTTCAGGGTGGTGGTCAGCCTCGCTCGCTATTGGGTCTTAACACACAACAGGTAGCAGGTGACCTGCAGTCTCTCCAGCTGTTCCTGGTCCCGGCGCTGGAACTGCTGTCTCTGCCAGGTGCTCCCACCTTCGGCCAACACTTCAGCTGCTCCCGATCGTTTGCTCGGTGGATGGCCAGATTCATCCGGAAGTCTGAGGCCTTGATGCCTCCCCTTGTCCAGCCGAGGCACTGTCATCGCCTCCTTGGCTGTGGTCTCCAGGGAGACGCTCCAGAGACTTCCCTGAGTTCTGGGTGGGCCCCACCCCCAGTACAGCAGCAATTGTCTTCTCAAGGTGGTCTGAGCTAGTTGCCCTCACCAGCAAACTCACTACCGCTTCAAGTTCAATGGCAGCCAGTTCCTCTAATCTGGCAGAGCTGAAGGTTATGGGCCAGGAAGCAGGAATTCTGCAAGAGGGAATAACGGTGAGAGGACCTTCTCCTCCACCCCAGCGTATGCTCATGTCATTGGGCCCAGCCTGGGGTCACTGCACCTGCAGGACGAAGCGCCATCCCTCAGGCTGTCGGCACAGGCTGGCACCTGGGCTGAGCCTCTGATGGGCCTCTCCTCCTAGAGTCTGATATTTCACCCCTGAGTGAAGTGGAGTGAGACCAGGGGACCCATGCTTACATTCCCACTGTCGCCTCCTTATGGCAGTAGGGTCTCTTAGTCTAAGGCGGTTGTACAGGACACCTCGGGGTTCCCTGAGAGAATTCAGCTCGAGTCACTTGCGGTTTGTGTGTATGTAATGAATTGCCGTCTCTCCAGGACAAGCACATATCTCACCCTTGGGTACACTGAGAAGGTCATCGCATGCTCGGTTCAGATAGGAAACCATCTGAGAAGATTCCTGTCCCATTGAAGAAATACTGCCCCCGGATCTTTGTGCGCCGTGGGACGGTGATGCCAGTGAAGGCCGGCAGCCAGAAGGCAAACCAGAGGGGATGGTCAAGGGAGTCGCTGTCCCTCCCGGTTGGACAGGGTCCAAAGGAACCACCCTACTGCTAAGTAACTGTCAGTTTCCTCAAGGGACCGTCCCCTGTCGCCGACTCAACCCTGGCCTCCACCGCTGAGGCTGGGCCTTTCCCAGCAACAGCAGCAAATGCCGATGAGCGCCACCCCTGCCACCGTGGTGCCTGTTCAGAAGCCCCCTGTGCAAGGGCTAGAGTGGCCAAGGACACAGGCCGGCTAGCAGCCACTAGGCAGTCAGTCCTCCTGGCTGTCACATCTCTCCCAAGGTGGATGCACACTTTGCGCCCCCAGACTTCCCAGTCTCAGATCTTCCATGCTTGCTCCTTTCAGGCCCATGACCAGCCAGCCAAGCTATCGACGCCTGCCCGGAAGCCCACGCCTTCCCATTCTTCAGCCAGGGTCCCTCCCTCCACCGTGTGCCATCGCGTGCCCTGCTCATGGTGCTGCCTGCAGCATCATTCCTCTGTGGGGACGCTCCTGGGGGCTGTGGGGTGCCAGGGGTCCATACCTAATTGCAGACCCATCTGTGAGCCAGGCCTCGACTGTTTCCTCCTCTATCAGGTGCTGCTGGGGAATCCCGTGAGGGTGAGCCCAGGAATAAGTGTCAGCACAGCAGAGGCACAGGAGTCTGGGCCCATATAAACCTGTGCCTGCAGGACTGACCCCGAGTCCTCTCCTTACATCACACAGTGGACTGCCCCTCCACCAGTCACCTTAGGCCTCGGTGAATCTGACCATGGCCAGCTCTGGATACAGGGTCACTAGATGCCCTGGGCTCCACCGGACCCAGTAGCATTCCAGGAGCTGCTTCTAGAAGAGCATGTCCTCGTTGGGAGACTAAGCATGGACACTGCAACTTCCTGCCAGGACTGGCCAGAGACGCAGATGGGGCCATATATACGGCCATCAGATTGTGCCACCAGGGTGGCAGGGCAACATGGCCATCATCGGAGCCTTCTGCAGAGACCTCTCTTACTCGGGGCCCCACTGAGAACTTGCAGCATTGGTCACCTGATGAGCGGGTCAGAGCAGCTTTCCCAAGAATGGCATGGGCTGCATCCCCGGTCCCAAGAGGCCCACAGAACACCGTGCCAATCCTCTCCAGGTGGGAGGTGTGAGGGCAAGAGCTTGTCCCTTTCCACAAAAGGGATTCCACCACATGCCCCTGACCTTGGGATCGCTCAAGTCTCCGTGCAAATGGCAGGCCCCGGGCGCCTTCTGAGGATACTCAGGGCGCTTACCATGCTGTCCCCAGGTCCTGTGAGCAAGAAGCCATCAGCAGAGGGGTGGACCCACGTGCCTTTCCACAGCACATCGCGACTCCGAAGCTCCTCCAGGGGCAATTAAGCTTCTTGCTTTCCAGTTAAATGCAAGTAAAACAAAACGTAATTCTTTAACGTTGCACAACTACAAGTATAATATCTTCCGTTTTTACACCAGTGATTCCAGGCACACATTCTGGCCTCTCTCTTGGGGCATGTGGGGGTAGAGAAGGGTCTGGAATGATGCTCACTCAGTTTGGTGATGATTATTTTGAGTGGTGGGATTTGGGAGTAGTTATCTGACTTTGCTTTTTTAATTCTCCTGTGTTTTCTTTTTTTCTTTTTTCCTTTTTTGAGTTGGAGTCTTACTCTGTCACCCAGACTGGAGTGCAGCGGCCGCTCCCTGCCACCGCAGCCTCGACCTGCTGGACTCCGGCGATCCTTCCGCCTCAGCCTTCCAAGTAGCTGGAACTACAGGTGCGCACTACCTCACCCAGCTAATTTTTTGATTTATTGTAGAGATAAGGTCTCGCCAAGTTGCCCAGGCGGGTCTCGAACCCACGGGCTCTGGCAATCCACTCACCTCAGCCTCCCAAGGCGCAAGATTAGAGGCTGAGCCACCAAGCCCGGCTCCTGTGTTGTTTAAGTTTTTTAAATAAGGATGTTTAGTTGTGACTAAATAACGCTTAGATATTTAGTGAAAATTGCTGAATGTATCCATTGGGCCAGAATGCTGAAATCAGGTGAGTTTCAATGGGAGATAGGGCGACCCCCCAAGAGAGCGGACGTTATAAAGCCCAGTGCCCCAGAAGTGGGTCAGGAGGTGAACCCAGCTGTGCGTTGGGCCCTCCCTCCCTCGTGGTTCACATCCAGAGGCATGATCCACCCGGAAGGGTGTGGGGACCAGCATAACCTTCCAGAAGCTGGGATGTAGGGAGCAGGTCCAGGCCCCAGGCAAGAGTCTGACAGGACAGGACAGTGACAGCGTCCAGTCCAGCAGGCTGGAGGTGAGAAGTCCCCATTTAATTAAAACAGGCCCAAAGGACAGGGAAATAAAAATAGTAATAGCAAACACTCACGGGGCCCTTTGGGGGTGCGGTACAATAAATGCTTTATTCACATGAGCTCATCCAATCTTCCAAACAACCGTATGAAGAGGGGGTCTATTGTTCTCCCCACTTTACAAATGAGGAAACTGAGGCAAGGAAACCTTTAGTGCTTACCTGAAGAGAAACTGAGGCAAGAGTCTAGAGACAGGACCGGCATCAATTCACTCATGCGTTTACTTTTTTCAACAATTATTTCCATGTGCTTGGTGCTGCTTCTGGTACTGAGAAAACAGAAGCGCACCCAACGCATCCCCACCCACCCTCACATCCCTGCTCTCAGGACACCTCAGTCTAGTAGGGAGGATACACATTCAACAAGTAAGCATACAAATATATTGTTACAGTGATGCCACCATGAAGCAAGAGTGACGGAACTAGCTGGCTGGGAGCCAGGGCAGGGACCTTGGAACAAAGGATATTTTAGCTGAGCCTCAAAGAATGCATAGGAGTGAAGGGTTGAAGAACATTCTGGGAAGAGGAAACACCATATGCAAAGGCCTTGTGGTAAGCAGGAGAATAATTCATTGGAGACTTTGAAAGCGTAGAGATGAATAAGCAAGAGGGAGTCTGGAGGAAGATGGGAACAAAGAGGTGGCAGGGTCTCCATTTTTCAGCACCTTATGGCTGGGATAAGGAGTCTGGATCTGATTCTTGCCATGAGGGGAAGGCTCTGGAAGGTTTTGAGCAGGATGGTGACTGGTCTGATTCGCATTTTCGCAAAACACTTTGGCTAATGCCTGGAGTCAGGAGTCCAAGGAGAAAGCAGCAAGATCCGCTGGGAGGCCTTTGCGGGCAAGAGGGGATGCTGCGAGGGCCATGGTGGCGAGGGCCGGGAGGGGCTGCCCTTCGAGGACGTCCTGCAGGGCCTCCACGTGCCCACGTACATGCCCTTGGCTAGAACTCTGTCTCACGGACACACCTAGCTGCAGAGGAGCCTGAGCGGCATGATCTTATTCTCAGGGCCCTGTGCCACCGACAAATCAGGCGTTCTGTCTCTACAGATGAAAAGGGGAAGGCCGGGCTCGGTGTCTCAGCCTGTCATCCCAGCACTTTGGGAGGCCGAGGCGAGTGGATTGCCTGAGCCCGCGGGTTTGAGACCCGCCCGGGCAATTTGGCGAGACCTTGTCTCTATGATAAAATAAAAAATTAGTCAGGCATGGTAGTATGCGCCTGTAGTTCTGGCTACTGGGAAGGCTGAGGCGGAAGGATGGCTGGGTCCAGCGGGTTAAGGCTGCAGTGGCCGTGAGCGTGCCACTGCACTCCAGCTTGGGCGACAGAATGAGACTCTGACTCAAAAAAGAAGAAGAAAAGGGGAATAGCTATTGTAGCAGACGTCTAGCAGCTCTGCCACTTTGAGCTCATTTTTTCATTTTTTTCATGGATATAACACCATCTTTTTCCCCCAGCTTCACTGTGGTCTAGTCAACAGTGTGCCACTGTGGTTCAGACTTGATTGTGATGATGCCGGTGGGGACGGTGGTGGTGGAGGTTGGGTTGTAGGAGATGGTAGAGGCAGAAGTGGAAATGCAGGTGCTGAGGCGGTGGCGATGAGAATGTTTGCCACAGTCATGGTGGCACACCTGAAGGTGAGGGCAACAATGGCAGGCTACGGTGGTGTTTGTGAGGTGACAGTGAAGGTGGTGTGGTGGTGGCAGTGATGGTGGTGTCTGGCTTATGGAGACAGCGACGGTCCTGGTGATGTTGGAGGTGACAGTGGTGATGTTGATGTGTGTGGCCAGGATAGTGATCTTGACACTGAAGGTGATAATGGTGCTGAGGGGAATGGTGGTGTCAGTGATGGGGTTTGTGGTGGCGGTGATGGTGATACTTGTGGTGGTGGTGACGGTGCTGCTAATGCTGAAGGGGCTAGTAAGGCTCGGGTGATGGCGGTGAGGCTGATGCTTGTGTCGATGGTGGTGGTGGGGTGGTGGTGGTGGTGGTGGTGGTCCTAGTAGTGCTCGCATTGGTGGGGATGGTGATGGCAGTGATGGCAGTGGTGACAATGGCAGTGGTGTGGACGGCAGTGGTGGCACTGGGGATGGTGGTGGTGATGGTGACAGTGGCGGAGGTGGCGGAGGTGGTGGTGGTGGTGTTTGATTCTTGTGGTAGAGGTAATGATTTTCCTGACACTGATGTCATGTGTCATGGCTGTAATGGTTATGGCAACATTAGCGGCAGTGGTGATGGGGATGGCAGCAACGGTGTTGACAATGACCTTAATCCCCCAATGCCACTCATCCCAGAGCCAGGAATGGGATTGATCTTCTTTCTCTTTACTTTTCTTTCTGACTAGCCCTCTTCCTCCTTCTGCAAAAGCAAGCAAACTCCCCAAATCTACCTTTCTCCTTTGAGGGCCATACCACCAGGCTTCCGCCCACTCCCATCCTTGCGACTGCATCTCCTGACCTCCCGGTCACTCCTCTTTATTCAGTGAAGAGCTTGAAGGGGGCTCACAGGCTCCCCTGATCCCAAGCTGCCCCATCTTCCAGCGAAGGTGCAATCTGTCCAATGCGGGCCTTTCGGTTCCCTGGCTGCTTCATCTTCAGTGACCTTCTCTTACTGGCGCTTAGAAACCCTTCTCCAGAATCACTCATCCAGACACCCCCGCCCCTAGCCGCTGCCTCTGCCCAGGGTGCTTTGCTCACCCATTCCTGGTTTGGCCACTCTCCGCGTCACTGGCTCCTTCCCACGGTGGTCCCTTCTAGTCTCAGTCCTTCAGCCTCCTCACTTTCCTCGGTCCTCCCCAGCCAGATTAGAACCCAGGGCATGCCGCTGCAATAGTGCGTTGGCTAGTACCCACTGCTTCATGCTCCGCTGTCCTTTTGTGGTCACAGCCTATTGTCTATTGCTGTGTAACAAAATTACTTCAAAAGTTAGCGGCTTAAAAATAATTCTAAACCTGCATGATCTTACGGTTTCTGTGAGCCAGCAATCCTGGAGCAGCATGGCTGGGCAGTTCTGTCTCTGAGTCTTTCCTGAGGTTGCAGCCGAGGTGTTGACTATCCTCATCAGAGGCTGGACTGGGGATGGGGACCTGCTTACAAGATGGTGCACGCCTGGGGCTGCAAGGTTGATGCTGGCTGTTGATAGGAGGCTTGGTTTCTCACCACGTGGATCTCCCCATGGAGCTGTTTGAGTGTCCTCATGATGGAGCAGTCAGCTTCCCCCAGAATGAGTGACCCAAGTGAGCAGAAGGCAAAAGCCACAGTGTCCCTGATGACCTAACCTCAGAAGTCACATCCTGTCATTTCCAAAATAACCTGTTGATTACATGCATCGGCCCCAAACAGTGTGGGTGGGTCTACCCAGGGGCATGAACACCAGGAGGCTGTCTTGGAAACAGCTACCTACTTCTGCCTATACCAGAGTCACTGAGCCCAGAAAGAGAAAGCCACCCATCAGGCCAATTCGTTTCTGTGTGAGTTCCAGATTACAAGCTCCAAAGTTCCTTGCTACTGCTCAGCAGCCCTGCTGTGCTTCTGGGGCTAGCCTGTCTTCCTGCTGCTCGTTAAACGGCCATTTTTTTTTTTTTGAGTTGAAGTCTCACTCTGTCACCCAGGCTGGAGTGCAGTGGCACGCTCATGGCCACCCCAGCGTCGACCTGCTGGGCTCCAGCGATCCTTCTGCTCAGCCTTCCGAGTAGCCGGAATTACAGGTGCGCGCTACCACGCCCGGCTGGATTTTTGATTTATTGTAGGGACAAAGTCTTATCATGTTGCCCAGGCTGGTCTTGAACTCATAGGTTCAGGCAACCCTCCTGCCTCTACCTCCCAAAATGATGGGATGACAGCACCACGCCTGGCTAAACAGCCATTTCAAAACTTCTCCCTTAGCCCAGGTACTCAGGAGGCTGAGGCAGGCAGATCACTCAAGCCAGGAGTTCAAGATCAGCCTGGGCAACATAGAAGACCCTGTTTCAACTTAAAAACAAAAAGTAAAACCACAAAACTTTCCCTGCTCTCCCCTGCCACTTTATTCTCAGAAAATAACCTCATCCCAATTTTACAGAAAAAATAGAAGCTATCAGAAACCCCTCACTTTCCTGTGACCAAGCAACAAGCAAACATCTACCTCATATTCCTCTCTCCTCCCTGCTGCTCCAGTAGAGGAATTATCACTTCCCGGTTGGGAGATTTCTGAAATAGATTTGCAATTCAACCCAGCAATTCCACTACTGGGTACATACCCAAAGGAGCATAAACGCTCGACCACAAAGACACCTGCACGCATATGTTTATCACAGCACTATTCATAATAGCAAAAACATGGAAGCAACCTAGGTGCCCATCAATGATGGATTGAATAACGAAATGTGGCACATATATGCCATGAAATACTATGCAGCCATGAAAAAGAACAAAGTCATGTCCTTTCCAGCAACATGGATGCAGCTGGAGACCATGCTCTGGGTGAATTAACACAGAAACAGAAAACCAAATACTGCATGTTCTCACTTATAAGTGGGGGCTAAACACTGGGTGCAAATGGGCATAAGGATGTGAATTACAGATGCTGGGGGCTCCTAAAGGGGAGAGGGAGGATGAAGGTTAGAGTTGAAAAACCACACATTGGGTACCAATGCTTACTACCTCGGTGAGGATTCAACAGAAGCCCAAACCTCATCATCACACAATATACCCATGTAACAAACCTGCACATGTACTCCAGATCTAAAATAGAAATAAATAAATGCATGCCTCATTTGGATTT
Organism: Carlito syrichta; assembly: GCF_000164805.1. Classification (NCBI taxonomy): domain Eukaryota; kingdom Metazoa; phylum Chordata; class Mammalia; order Primates; family Tarsiidae; genus Carlito; species Carlito syrichta. Next base: position 39,342 of record NW_007102211.1, on the reverse strand, counting down.
TTTAAAAATTGTTTAAAATTCCACCCACACTCAGTCTGTAATCCCAGCACTTTGGGAGGCCGAGGCGAGTGGAATGCCTGAGCCCGCCCGGGAAACTTGGCGAGACCTTGTCTCTACAGTAAAAAATCAAAAACTAGCCGGGCGTGGTAGTGCGTGCCTGTAGTTCCAGCAACTTGGAAGGCTGAGGCTGAAGGATCGCCAGAGCCCAGCAGGTTGAGGCTGCGGTGGCCGGGAGCCACGGCACTCCAGTCTGGGCGACAGAGTGAGACTCCAACTCAAAAACAATAAATAAAATAAAACAAATTCCCCCCACAAATAATCCATTCACTTGTGCTTGCCTCCAGCCCCTCTCTCCTTTCCAAAGACCTGACTTTATTTTCTTTCTCACTCTCTTTCTCTCGCTCTCACTCTCGCTCTCTCTCTCCTCCTCCTCCTCCTTCTCCTCCTTTCTGTCTCTCTGTCTCTGTCACTCTCACACACACGTACACACAGGTATCCTCCTCTTCCATGAAACGGGATTCTTCCCAGTGAATCTGCAGCTCCTCAGGCAGTTATTCTCCAGCTGCTTCCCTGAGCTCCTGCAGCAGAGAGCAGTGTCCACATCTTCCTTTTCCTCCCTCCGTCCCCAGGCCCGTCCAGGTCTCCACTTCCACGGCCTGTAAATGCAGAAAACAAGCACAGCCATCAGAGACTGGGAGCCATGAAGAGAGAATCCAGGAGCTGACTGCCGGGGGCTCCAGAGCCTGGACGACCTGGACATCAGAAAACTCTGCAGTGGACTGAAACACAACAGAGATGCTGAAAACCCACATGTTCCTATGGGTAGCTAACAACTCTTACTAGTCACAGAGTGTATACTAGGAGCCACTTCATTCTTCCAAAAGTGTTTACGTGAAAGAATGACCACCCATCACCAATCCTGCATCTCCTGAATGAACTAGCTGAGAGTAACGTGTTGACAAGGAAATTCTCTTTAGGAAAATTCTAGCTCATAAATGAAGAAGGAATGACAGAAAATCACCACTTTGCAACCCCTAATCATGGTCATCAATGACAGCTAAAGTCATTGGTGAAAGCTGTTGGGGACTTTGTAATGGACGGGCCAGGCTGAGAACCCCTGAGCCACTGGCCGGAGCCTCAATCTGACCAAAAGGTAGTGAGCAGGCTGGGTGTAGTGGCTCACACCTCTAATCCCAGCACCCTGGGAGGCTGAGGCAGGAGGATTGCTAGAGCCCAGGAGTTCGAGACCAACCTGGGAGACAAGAGTGAGGTCTCATCTCTGTGTAAAAATCAAAAAATTAGCTGGGCGTGGTGGCACAGGTCTGTAACGCCAGCTATTTGGGAGGCTGAGGTGGGAGGATTGCCTGAGCCCAGGAGGTCAAAGCTGCAGTAAACATGATCGTGTCACTACGCTCTAGACTGGGCAACAGAGTAAGACCCCCAACTCAAAAAAGATTTTTTAAAAAGTTTTAAATGTTAAAGGCAGTGAGCAGACCTCAGGTGTCCCTGAAGCGATCCTGCAAGAGGCATACCCTACCCTACCTGTGCGGTCTTGCCGAGGACTCCCCCTGCATCTGATCAAGCCCCTGGGCCCACGGAAAATGCAGGGCCTGCAGGAGCATGTCAAAGGAGGCCGTCGCTTCAGCCCAGCTCGGCTCACCCTGACTAGTGCAGTGGCTCCTTCTGGCCGGGCCACTCTGCACATCTCTGTCCCTCCTCACAGCACCGCGTGCGCAGTCTGATTCTCTCGGTCCCCCACGCCCACCCAAGTCTGCCCACTGCCTCATCACGCCAAAGAAGCAGTTCTCACTAAGGTCGGTGATGTCCCTCGTGTTGCCAAAGCCCGTGAACATTCTCTAGACCTCATCTGTCACGCTTGACCCTCTGTGCAGGGGTCAGCATGGTGATCCCTTCCTTCTGGAGGCATCTTGTCTCCCTCCTGTGGTGCCCATCTGAGTCGTAGTTTTGCCATTTTTGTTGTGACTATTTGATTAAAATCTATTTCCCTTGCTAGACTGTAACCCACTTGAAGGTAGGAACTATCTTTGCTCATCAGGGTTTCAACAAAATCCAACATCCTGCCTGTCGTGGCGTGGGTGTTCCAGCATCTCCTGGTGATGGCGTCTGGAGGGCAGTGCTGATGATGACAAGGGGGCCGGGGTGTTGGTGATGGTGCTAGATTGTCATGGTGGTGTTGATGGAGAGGGTGGCAGTGGCGATGTGCCAGTGCCGGTGGGAACAGTGATGTGGTGGCGCGGGAAGTGCTTGAGGGATGATGGTGACGGTGCCTCGATGATGACAGAGATATGGTGGTGATGCTGGTGAGGGTGCCCACTCTCCTCCACTAGCTTGGCCAACAGACACTTGAGCAGCCTTGTTTAAGACGGGAGAAATGTCGGCACTGATCTGTTTTGGTGGCAGCAATCCACAGGGGCCGGCCATCAGTCCCAGGAGCTGCCCTGGGTCCTGGCCTTCCCACTCGTGTTTGGATTTCTTTTTCCTTGGACCCAGCTGGTACCCATTCCATAGTGTTCCTCCTCCCTTTTAACTTGTGTTATCTGGGGTAGATGTCTGTCCCTTGTAGCCAGTGATCTCTAAATGGTACGGGAAGGATGGACAGAGACAGGGCCCATTCCTCTCCCTCTCCTCTGGGGACTCTCCTCTCTCTGGCCTCTGAGTGTCTTTGGGCCTTTCTCTATCCCTGTTCACTCTCTCGGTAAACTCCGCTCTCAGCTGTTAAATACCATCAGCATTTTGACACAGGCTGATAAATCTCAAGTCTCCATCCTGGCCCTCCCTTTTCTCCTGAAGCCAGGTCCGTGTGTCCAGCTACTCAGGGGGCGTTTCCCACTCGGCCGCCTATCGTGCATCTCAGACTCAGCCCACTCCAGAAGGAGCTCCTGATTTTCCTCTCTGTGCACCGGCTGTCCCGTGGCCTCCCTCATGTCAGTGAGTGGCAACCTCATCACATCTAGCCAGAACCCTGAGACGCCTCCTCGACTCCTTTCTCTCACCCCCTACCTCTGATCCATCAGGAAGTCTTGCCAGTTCTATCTTGCAGATATCTCCTACCCATCTGACCGCCCCCATGCGCGTCCCTCTTCCCCACACCACTGTCCTCTCTCCCAATAAGAGACAAGAGACAAGGGAAGGTGGCCTCTTCCCTGGGATCCTCGCCTGCACTCTTGTGCCTTCAACAACCTCCTCCACGGGGAGTCTGCGTCATCCACCAAGCACGTAGACCAGTCCCTCCTCTGTGCTGAGCCTTCCAGAGGCGCCCCTTCTACTCGGCAGAGAACACAGAAGGGCCTAGACGTCTCTTGATGTGTTCTAGCTCCTGCCGCCTCTTCTATACCTCTTCGCTGCATTCAGCTCAGGGGCTTCTTTGCTTTTCAGGAAACGCCCCTTGTCTCAGGACCTTCACACGTGCTATGTTCCCTGCAGAGGATGCTCTTTCCTAGGACCTCAGCTGGTCCTCACCTCCTTCGGGCAGGCAGTTTTGAAGCCTTCGACCAGGGCAGAGGCAGAGGACACCGAGGGAGAATCCACAGGATGGGGTGTCTAAGGGGAAGGCATTCATGATGACGCCCAGTGGCCTAGAGAGACAACTGAGTGACTGGAGGAACAGTGGTTGAGAAGGGACACCAGATGGGGGTCCAATTTGGAGAGGAAAACACCAAGCCCTGGGTGGACGTGGTGAGCACGGGGGCCATCTAGGACGGAGTTCACAGGGCACAGCCTGGTAGACTCACGGCCAGAAGCCCAAGGCAGAGCCAAGCTGGAAACGGCCCCACGGGGAGACCGAGCCCAGCCCAGGGCAGCCCCTGCAGCGGAGCAGCACTGACACTCCCAGGATCCAGCTTGTGGACGTGGCACAATCCACATCTGGATGGACGCCAGCAGATAGATGTTGCTTGCTGGGCTCAGGGAGAAGGACCGCAGCCCTGGGGTGCGTGATTCCATGGCCAGCCTTGCCCAGCCAGCAACTGACGGCAGGTCGATAAGCCTTGGTAATAATTAACGTGTACATTAAATATCAATTTGAAACAAGTATGGAAATCAGTCTCTTGCAATCAGTGCCCCTGCCTTTGTCTCCTAAACGGATCTGTCAAGGGCCCAGGCTCCAGGACTGTGTGGGTGGTGGGCCACAGCCAGGTGGGACTCAGCCACGACCTGGGTCCATGCTGGGCCTCTTTTTCCGTGGCCACAGGCCTCCTTGGGCCACCAGCCAGCTCTCCTTCTGCCCACACAGAACAGGGCTTTCTCCAGCCCCCTCCAAGCCTCCTTGGGCTCTGCTGGGCTGGGCAAGCTGAGGGCGGGCCAGAAACTGCTCCTGCCCACAGGAGGCTGGGCCCAGGTCCTGGCACCTCCAGTGCCAGGACGACGACAGGAACCTGCGCGTGGAGAAAGACTGATTCCTGCGATCCCAAAGGAGGGAGAAACAGGGTGACCATTGGCCACAGAAAATGGCAGGCTCCGGCAGGCCTTGATGGGACAGAGCCAGAGGGACGCACCTGGGAGTGGGAGCTGAGTGGCCACAGCCTGGCCACGGGAAGGCACGGGGGGTGGGGGGGTCTTTTTGTTATTGAGATTCTTATTATCTTTGACATAAACCTCTTTTACAATGATGTATCTGGCATTGGATCTTTTCTGCATTTATCTTATTTTGAATTTGGTGAGTTTCATGTATGCTGAACATTATTTTTCAATATATTTGGAAATTTTCAGCCATTAAAAAAATTAACTTTTCTCCTTCTTTCCTCTAATTCTGCAGTTTCCATTATACACACATTGGTTTCTCATGTGCATGGTTCTCATATTTTT
>NW_007102211.1:29906-34498 GCF_000164805.1 Carlito syrichta | reverse complement strand
TGGCCACAGCCGGGCCGGGGGAAGGCACGGGGGGTGGGGGGGGTGGCAAGACTCGGGGTGGTGGAGAGCAGCCCAGGAATCCGGAGAAGGCAGCTCGCACCCTCACTGCCACCCCAGAACCCCGCGACCCCAGGGGTTTCCTGACCGGCGGCTCGGGTGACCGCAGGCGTAACCACGGCGCCTGGGGGCTCAAGTGGCTGGCGGCGCCAGGTTCCTGCTTTGGGATGTGACAGCGCAGTGTGGTTGGCGGGCAGGCGGCCCCGGCCCAGCGCTGCCCAGCACCGTGCTCCCAGGCCGCATGGAAGGGAGGCCTGTCCCCAGGCCAAGCCCCACCAGGCCAGTGAGTGCCAGGCACCGGGGGACGTGGGGCCAGGTAGCCCCGGGGGTGAGGAGGGAGATTCGGCATTGTCACCTGAGGTCACTCTCGACCCGTGGGTGAGCCCCAGACACCTCTGAGGTACAGGTGGAGGCTTCCTGTATCTTTCCTTGAAATGAAAGGAGACAAACCACCCCATGACATACCAAGTCCCTTCGTCTGCACCCTGGGTCACTCACAAGGGAGCCGGCTGCTCTTAAGTTGTCCTTCCACTCGGAACTGTGTTCCTGGCCCTCCTGGGGCCCCCTGCCCAGATAATTTCACAGGATTAAATCAAAGGGTGACTAATGCCTCCCGATGGATGATATGCTTGGCAGAGGCTCTGGGACAAGGGACACAGCCTTGAGGAGGGACCCCTGAGAGTGTCTCCAGAGTCAGTGGAGGTGACGAGCCTTTACAGAGGGAGAAAACCAGTCCCAGAGAGAGGCAGGGACAAGCCTGAGGTCTCCCGCACGTAAGGCTGAGCAGGCCCCGCCAGCTGCCTCCCGGCTTCCGCCCCATGCAGGGGCCTCCTCCCAGCCCCTGCCTCCCACATCCCACCTCCGAGGTCCTGTTGCCAAGCTCCTACCCGCAGACTGCCCTCCTAGCCCTGCCTCCGGCGAGAGCCTCCTGTCCTCTCCTCCTCTGCTGTGTGCATCCCAGACACAACCCGCCCTTCTCCCCATGGGCGTCCCCTTCAGGGGATGGATGCTGGGGCTAGGTTCTGCCTCAGAGGTCCACGCATTTGGGTGCCCCTCCCCGAGGGACCTGAAAAATGCCTCCCCCCCACAACCTTGGCAACCCCTCTGGACACCACTGCGGGCAGACAGAAGAACACTTCTCTCTACAGTCTCTGCGGTGGGCAGAATAATGTGCAAAGATGTGTCTATCCTAACCCCCAGAACCTGTGTCTTCCCTTAGATGGCAAAAGAGCCACCTGGCTCTTCCTCCTGGGAGATGGGTGATGCTTCCCACCTGTGGAGCTCAGTTTGTGTGACACGGAGGGAGGCCGCTGACCACAACATGCGGGGCAAGGTGAGAGGCGTTATGACATGCATGGAATACTGCCCCTTTTGGCTAAGGATCTTGAGATGGGAACATTGTGCAGGACTGTCCAAGCAAAGACCACGGCGTGTGGCCTGGGAACACGGATGAGGAGGCACCAGGAAGCAAACAGGCTGTGCCCACCTTGTCACAGCCCCTGGACACTGGCAGAAGAGGGTGCGTGGGTATGGGGGGCATTGTGTACATGCTGATAGTCCATGACTCCCAACATCAGTGTGAGGAGTACCAGGTCCTGGGGAACAATCCCCCTTGGGCACATAAGGAAACAGGCTCAGAGGGGCAAGGTGGCTTGCCCAGGCCTGGGCCCCACCGGCCTGATTCCAAAGCCCAACCCTCCTGCCGGAACCTGGTGTGCATCTCACACGAGGCTGCAGGTCTGAGCCCCTTACCCTCCTGTAACCTCTCAAGGGGACGTCCCTGCATTGTCTGCTCCAGTTCTGACAGGACTGGCGACTGAATTAGCCCCTCTGAGATGGAGCTAAGACCTCTACTTCCACCAGAACCCAGAGCATCTCCAGGAGAAAAGAGCCGGGGCAGCGGGCCTCTTGTCCAGCTGACCTGGGACCTGGCCACAGCCCAAGCCTCCCATCTGGTGAGCTCAAGCAAGGCCTCACCCACCTGGCTCTTCCTCCTGGGAGGTGGGTGATGCTTCCCACCTGTGGAGCTCAGTTTGCGTGACACGGAGGGAGGCCGCTGACCACAATATACTGGGCAAGGTGAGAGGCGTTATGACGTGCGTGGAATAATGCCCCTTTTGGCTAAAAAGGAAAAATAGATACGTGCATAATAGAGCTTTCTAAAATGTCAGCTAAGATACTCAGCCAACCGTTGCCAGTGGGACCTCTGGGAGCAGACTGTGAGGTGTGCTTATGCTCGTCTACACGTTTTGATTTAGTTGCAACAAACGTGAGCTGCAGAAACAGTCCAGACTCGTCACTGGGCCTCCATGCAGACCTTTCGCGCATGGGCAGGACTATGGACATCTTTGCACTCCCGCCCAGCCTCAGGTAAGTTCAAACTTCCCTGCAGTCACCATGGCCACGAGACCTATTTGCCCACAGCAGGGAGGTGGAGAAACAGGGAGAGTAAGACAAGCTCAAGGGAGCCATAGAAGCCAAACCGCAAGAAAAATGCTGCCCAGTCCACATATGTGAGGTCCCCAGAGCCGTCAGATTCGCAGAGACAGAAAGTGGAATGGTGGGCACCAGGAGCCGGCAGGAGGGAATGGGGAGTTCATGCTTAGCGGGGACAGAGTTTCAGTCTGGGAAGGCGAAAACGTTCTGGAGATGGTGGAGATGGCCACACGACGTGTGAATGTGCTCAGCGCCGCTGAACTGTCCATTCATGAATGCGGAAGATGGTCAACTTTATGGCATGTGGATTTTATCACAATTAGAACAAACACAAAAATAGCCCATAGAGGATGAAAGGGAGAGGTGGGAGGTGGCCAAGGATAAGGCTGGAAAAGAGGTCAGACCCGTGGGAGCCCGTGGGTCCTGCGCAGACTTGTCCCAGACTTTGGGAGGGAGTCTTGCCTGAGGGCACAGTGGGCAGTGTGAATTCGTCTTCAAGGTCTTGGAGGGGGTTTTAATATTTTCCTGCAAGCTGCTTTGGGGAGTTTGGACTTCAGACTAGTAAAAATGAGTGATCATTGCCCTCAGCAAGAAGCAAAGTGCCTCGTTTTTTTTTCTGAGAGCTGGAGGGGGCAGTGACAAGGTCAGGGGACCCCTCAGGCCATCCCTAGGGAGGCTGCCTCGGGCAGGTGATGCTGGTAGCCAGGAGCCCAGGGAGGAGGCTAGGGCAGTGGTCAGATTTCTGGAGTCCACCGTGGAGCTACTGGGATCACCTTGGGATGCTTTGCATCCACAGAGCCTGGGGGCCACAGGGAGGCATCCAACAGACAGTGATGTGCCGATCTGAAGTCTGTTTCTCTGCCTGATGCCGAGGTTGCCAGTCAGAGATACAGCCCTGATTCCCCGCCAGCATTTGAGGTCCGCGTTCTAAGCTGGGCACCGGGCACAGGGCTGTGAGTGGCACTCACCTCCACGGGCCACAAGCACCCAGTGAGAGGCACAGGAAGGACTAGACTGTGCCAGCCAGCCCGGGCAGGGAGCTGGGGAGGGAGGGGGTCCGAGCGGGTGGCAGGGAGGAACTCAGGGAGGAACCTGGGGAGAGGACAGCATGCGCAAAGGTGGAATTTGCTCTGACTTTGGCAAAGAGGAGCAGGGCAGTGAGGTATGTCAGCCCTGAACCTGAGGAGGAGACCTGGGCAGTGGTGGGTAGTGGAGCCGAGACCTGACATCTTATCTCCTTCTCCGCCATCTCCTGCACCTTCTTGAGTCCTGGCACACAAAGGTGATGACAAATGCTTGCTGCATAAGCTACATGGGGCCTCTCCTACCAGGCTTCCAGAGGTGTCAGACAACTCTGCCCTGTAAAATGGGCGTAGGGATGCCCACTGGGCAGGACTGTCTAGAGGGCAATGTCTGGTGGACAGAGCACTAAGTGGGTACTCAGCACTCCCCTCCAATGGCAAGGCGAGGTCAATGCTGCCTTGAACAAGTTTTGACGCTTGTCACAGGAGCCAGAACAAGGGCCCCAGGAACTGTTTGTGAAAGCAACAGAAATCCCAGCTCCCAGCTGGTCTGGGGCCCTGCCTGGGACCCCGTCACGGCAGAAGGGCACACTGGAGAGGTTGAACTTCCCACCATGGCCCTGCCCCGGCAGCCGGGAGAATCCCGTGAGCTGGAGGGCGGGCTTCTCAGCCTGGGGCTGCCTGGGGCTGCCTGGGCCTCCCTCCAAGGTCCCTCATCTCTCAAGCTCCCTCCTCCCCGGACACGCTCGCGCTGTCTCCCCGGGCCTCTTGGCATCTCTGGGTCTCTGTTCTTTGTGTCTCTCGGTCCCTCCTCGCTCAGGTCTCTGGGTCTCTGTATCTCAGCCTCTCCTTCCTTCTGTGTCTCTCCCTGTCTCTGTCACCCTGTCTCTCCTGCTCTCCCGTCTTTCTGCCCAGCCCACCCGGCCCACCGCAGTCCCCTTCGGCCCACTCCGCGCCCTTATCTGGGTCCACCCTGCACAATTGCTGGGAGCCCATCCCCATGACAACGGGGCAGATGGCGGCTGCGATTAGCTACTCTCCCTCCCTCTGCTGCTCAATCCGTCTTTGAAATTAAAT
>NW_007102211.1:29153-29886 GCF_000164805.1 Carlito syrichta | reverse complement strand
GCCCCAGGCCCCAGTGCAGAGGGAAAGGATGAGGGGGCCCAGCCAGCTCTGCTGTGGCCATGTGACCTTGGCCAGGTCTCTTGTCCTCTGAGCCTCAGTTTCTGCATCTGTAAAATGGGGGCAAAGAGCCGCCCCTTTCCCTTGAGGTCTGTGGAAGGCTTGGGGGACCCTGTACAGGCAGGGTGCCTGGCGGGGCCTGGCGCGAAGTAGGGCTGGCAAGGCTGTAGCCACCCCCACTCTGGTCAAACCTGAGCCCCGGGGGAAACTCCGTTGCCCAGTGGGGCCTGCAGGGGTCCCCACGCTGGAGTGAACTCAGGCTTCTCATAGCACAGAGCCGGCACACGCGGCTCCCTTGCTGCTCTGTCTCCCAGGTCCCTGACTGGTAAACGCTCCGGGGTCGTTGAATCCCAGTGCTGGAAGGACATGCTCGGACGCCCTCTTCTCTACTTCCTCCCCATAGATATGGGTCCCTTCAGAAGCCGGGATGGGGGGACCCAGGAGTGGAGAAGGGGGCACGGACCTGCCAGGTCTGAGGCCGTCCTGAGGAGGCAGCCTCTGAGCCAAGACCAGAGGGGCTGGGAGGAGCTGGCCGGGTGGGCTGCAGAGCAGGTGAGAGGGAGGCGGCGGGGAGGCGGGAGAGCGGCGGGGCGGGCCTCCCTGGAGGGCCGGGGGGCGGGCTGGTGCGCATCTGGGCGGCGGAGGACTCGGCTCCTGCCAGGTGGTCCCGCGGCAG
>NW_007102211.1:23288-28537 GCF_000164805.1 Carlito syrichta | reverse complement strand
GCGGGTGCGGCTGCCTCGGGACCAAGTGGCGCCAAGGGGCGCGCCAGGGCCTCAGGGTGCCCAGAGGTTGGGCCTCCTCTCATGTGCTCCTGCCCAAGCCGCACACGCCGCCGGGCTTGTTTCTCCAGCTGTAAAATGGGTCTAAGGGTGGACACCAGGATTCAGCCAGGCAGCTCGTGTGGTTTAGCTCCACGGGGCAGAGGGGGCAGTCTGAGCGGGGGAAGGCGGCGGGAGGCCTGTGTTGGAGGAGGCCAGGGCTTCGGTGCAGGCCCGGCGGAGGGAAGGCGGCCCAGGCCCAGGCCCCACCCAGGGGACCAGGGGTGTCTGGGAACAGCAGCGCCTGCAAGCCCCCGGATCTCGCTGTGCACCCAGCCCCAGCCCCAGGACCACGTGGCCGTCCGGTTGCGGCCCTAATTGCGTTTGCCCAGAAGCTGTCTGTGCTAAGCAGGCCCACTTGACGCAGCCACAGCTGGCCCGTAATTGGTGAAATTAGCAAGTCGGCAGGGACAGAGGTCAGGTGGTTAATGCTGTAGTGGGGGCTTTGATGAAGTTAGACCCAGAGCAGGACTGGGAGCTGGGGTTGACCTTCTGCACCTCACAGGGCTCCCCCGCCCCACCGGTAACGTGGTTAGGGGACCTCCAGCTGCTAGCATGTCCCAGGGGTCTCAGAGCCAGGGCCGAACCTCAAGACGCAGCCGCAGCAGCCAGGTCACCTGCCGTGTCCTCTTGGCCGGGACACTCGGCAGCAGCCAAGGGCACTTTGCGGGTCCTAGAGATTTGGGGGTGATGCCCCTTGGCTTCCCAAAAGAGGTTTCCGTAGGCTCCCTTTGGAGAAAAGCACCAGGCCCACCTCCCGACTTCCAGTTCCCCTGCAAGTGTGCCAGCTCTGCCTCTAGAAATGAGGAGGAACTCTTCCTGTTATGTGGCCAAGCCCCACCCTCCCCTCTGTGTTCAAGGTGCCCCAGTGTCTTTTCCCCTCCTGAGCTCCAGAGGCTGTCCTCTGAGCATGCTCCTTGGTTCTGGCTGCTCCCTGGAACCGTGTGTGCCCACCTTTTTGCATTTTGCATCATCTGTTGGGCATCTACTAGATGCCAGGCACCAGGCTGAGAGTTGGGATGCAGAAGTGAGCAAAATCCGATTATAAGTGCACCTGGCACTCAGGGCACCTTCTCTGTCCACCACATTCCCCTTCCCCCGCCTGGGAGCCGAAGACCCTGTCATTCACCATCTCTGAACCCTCAAACCAGGAATCACCTCCTTTTCTGGCTCCCACCCCAGACCCCGAGGAACAAGAAATTCCAGCATGCCGATCCTTTACACAAACGCGTCACCCACATACTCAAACACACACACCTGCCTCGGGCTGTCACCGCAAGAGGAACTATCGCCATCATCCCCATCGTTACTTTAAAGAGTCATTTGGGGTGAATATGTGGGGTGGAATTCTGGTTCAGCCTCTTGCTGGCTACGTGACTCTCTCCCCTCTGTGCCTCAGTTTCCTCCTGGATGATGTGGAGTCTCTGACCCTGGTCTGGGAGAGTTGTGGGCCTTAAATGGAACTATGTGTGTCCACCTTCCTAGGCTCCCTGCTATTCCCCAAACAGGGCAGGCGTCTTCCTGCCCCAGGGCCTTTGCACTCATTCCCTCTGCCCAGAATGCTTCTCCCCAAAATAGCCATGTGGCTCAAGGTCTTGCTTTCGTTCCAGCTCCTGATAGATGTCACGTTCTCAGAAGGGCCTTTTGGGGCACCTGACTCGGTAGCCTTGCGTATCCCTGAGCCACCGTCTCAGTCAGCTCACCTGCCTGTATCTCCTCTGCAGTGTTCATTGCTACTGGGGACCGTATTCTGTGTGTCTGCTTCTCATCTGGCTCCTTCGAGTGAAATGTGAACTCCAGGAGGGCAGGAATCTAGCTGTTTGGCTCCTCGTACGATCCTCAGTGCCTAGGACTGTGCCGGCACATAATACGTGCTCAATAAGCACTCCTTGCCTTACAGAGAATGTAAAGGACCTGATGTATCTGTAAGCGCAAGATTATTTCAGAGTAAAATTTTATTTTAAAAAAATACATATTTTTAAAAGATGGGTCCTGCGGTCATCAGAACAGAGTCCCTTCCCTTCTTTAGCACCAGCACCCTCCCGTGATGGGCAGCTCGCTCCCCCTAAAGGGAGTCTGACTTGAGCACGCTCTGGGACCACAAGGCTGGGACCCCACCCCCACCTCACAGGTCCCAGACCTGAAGACGAACAGGCGCTCACCAGGAAGGGCAGCACGTGCAAAGGCCCTGAGGCTGTGAGGCATCTGGTGCAGTGGAGGGACGGAGGGGAGGCGGCCGGTGGGAGCTCAGACAGGGAGAACTGGCGAGAGGCGGGCAGGGGCCTTGCCGAGAATGAGGCATGAGGTCCTTCCGCTTAGAGCAGGCGGGGCGGTCGAAGGCTTAAAGCCTTGCGGGCAACATGCTGTGAGGGGTTTGCGCTTTTGCCCCGTGAAGAACCGAGTGGTTGGGGCTGGGGGCCACTGAGAGTCGGAGTCGGGAGGCCTGGGAGGGTGGCAGTGGCTGGCACCAGCGCAGGGCAGAGGGACGGGGTTGGCTTTCGGGTAGATCAAGACAGGGAGGTGGTCATGGCCTGTGTCAACCCAGGTGGTGCACGTGAGGGAGACGATAAACCCCTGGCAGGGCGGCCCGGGCTTCCGGGCGAAGCAGCCGAGATCTGGAGGCAGTGCCCATGCCCTCCTCAGTGGGCCCGCTGGCACCGGAGCCCGGCCCGCGAAGGCCGAAGGTTGGCAGAGGCGCCCCACCCCCCACAAAGCTGGGCGAACTCTTCCACGAACTCACTCGGCACGTTTATTAGCCATCAGCCCGCCTCCATGGCCCCGGGCGGCGGTGGCAGGCGGCAGGAGGGCCGCCGGGGGCTGGCGCCTACTTGTTGTCCACCCGCTTGAGCTGCTCCTTGCCGTTCACGGTCACCGACTTGAGCTGCCCGTCCTCCTCCACCTCCACGCGCTCCTGCCCGTTCTCCACGATGCGCTTGGTGGTGACCTTGTGGCCGTTGATCACCTCGGTGGACGACATCACCGACTTGAACCCCGAGCCGCCCGCGCCGGAGCCGCCGAAGCAGGTGGACGAGAAGGTGGTGCGGCTGCCCCCGCCGCGGCCCAGCGCGTCGCAGGACGAGAAGGCCTCCATGAAGGCCGGGAACTCGCCGAAGCCCGCCGGGAAGGCCGCCCGCAGGCCATGGCCCCGGCCTCCGCGGCTGCTGCCGAACGGGGCGTCCCAGAAGTCGAAGGAGAAAGGGTCCAGGCCGCCGAAGAACTCGCGGAAGATGTCTTCGGGGTTTCGGAAGGTGTAGCCGGTGTCGAAGGGGCTGCTGCAGGGGCTGCTGGCCCCGCCGCCCGCCCGCCAGCTGTCGCAGCCGGCGCGGTCGTACACGGAGCGCTTCTTGGTGTCCGACAGGACCTCGTAGGCCTCAGACACCTGCTTGAACTTCTTCTCGGCCTCCTCCTTGTTGTCGGGGTTCTTGTCTGGGTGCCAGCGCAAAGCCAGCTTGCGGTAGGCCTTCTTGATGTCCTCCGGGGAGGCGCCCGACTGAACCCCCAGCACCTCGTAGTAGTTAGGCATGCCGGGGCGAGTGGCGGGTGCGCACGGGGCCCGCTGGTCGGGGGACTGGGGGAGGCAGCCGCCGGCAGGGGTCCCTTCCGCGGGGGCCTTGCTGGAAACTGTGGGCTCCGGGCGAGGCTCTGCCTGGGAGTTCACCTTTTCATAGTCTCAGCGTCCAGGGACAGGTGGGCCCTCCACTGAGGGGGGGGAGGGGCACTGCCGCTGAAGGCTCAGCCAGGGTGGGTGCCCCTCGGGGGCAGGAGCGGGCCCTTTGTGACATCAGCTCCTGGGGCGTGGCAAACCCACCCCTGGTGCTGGCAAAGCCTGGCATGTCAGCCTGCCCTGCCCCTGAGGACGGCCACCCCTGTGGGCCTGGAATGTCATGCCGGGTCACTCTGGGACCGTTGGGCGAGCCCCCGGAAGCCAGAGGACAGGGGCAGGATCCACCGTGGGACTCCAGCCTCCGCAGGCAACGGAGGTCAGTGTCTGCGGTCAGGAGGGGACCGAGGGCTTCCTGGGACACATTCGCTCAGCCCCGTCGCTGGGCTGTGGCTACGGACTGGGAAGGCCTGGGCTGGGATACCAGGCAGATGGAGGGCAGGGACAGGAGTTTCCGCTTCTTGGGCCCCACGGTCTCACCAGATGCTCAGAGGTAAGCGCCACAAAGGCAAAGCTGTTCGTCAGCATTTAGGACCGTGCCTAGCACACTGTGGCAGTCAATCAACATGTGTTGGATGGATGCGGCCCAGAAGCATGCCACAGTGTGTTCAAGGCCACGCAGCCAGTCGTGAGGGAGAGGGAGATTCGAACCCAGGGCTGTCCAAAGCTGGAAATGGAAAGCAAGTTAAAGGAAGCAGTCTACTCCATTCTGGCAAGAAAAAGAAGAACTGATGATAAGCATAGATTAGTTGGTAGAGTGGGCTGAACTGCAGCCCCCAAAACGATGGGCTCCCGTCCTAATCCCTGGAACCTCTGAATGTGAGTTTATGTGGAAAAATAGCCTTTGCAGATGTAATTAAACTAAGGATGGCAAGATGAGATCATCCTGAACTCCCAGACTGGGCCCTAAATCCAACGACACGTGTCCTTGTAGGAAACACGGAGAGAAGAGAAAGTGGTGCGAAGGTGGAGGCAGAGACTGGCGTGACACAGCTGCGGGGAATGCAGCCGCACCTGAGCTGGAAGGAGCCAGGAAGGGTTCTCCCTGGAGCCTCCGGAGGGAGGGCAGCCCTGCTGGCACCTTGATTCCAAGCTTCCGGCCTCCAGATCTGCGAGAGAATAGATTTCTGCTGCTACCAAGCCACCCAGTTTTAATCATTTGTGACAACAGCCCAAGAACACAAACAAGGTGAGTGAGGTAGCAGGCGTTCCCAGGCATCTATGTTTCTTCCGCTCTTGTTCTGCTGTTGAGTCGTGTGTAGGAATCGCAGCTAAGGATACTGATTAACTTCTGTCCTTGCCTCTACCTCACCCTTTTCCAGTTAAGGGGGCAAACATGGTGAACCACCTACGGCCCAACCAGGGCGAGCCTCAAGGCTCAGATCGCAGTCGGAACTATGACAGCATTCCCCTTCTTCCCCCTTCCTCTCTCCTGCCCTTCCTTCCTTTCTGCCCTCCGTCCTTCCTCCCTCTCTCTTTCCTCCTCCCCCCT
>NW_007102211.1:1285-23029 GCF_000164805.1 Carlito syrichta | reverse complement strand
CCGCAGCCTCCACCTGCTGGGCTCCGGCGATCCTTCTGCCTCAGCCTGCCCAGTAGCCAGAACTATAGGCACGCACTACCACGCCCGGCTAATTTTTATTTACTATAGAGACGAGGTCTCGAACAATCCACTCTCCTCGGCCTCTCAAAGCGCGGGGATTACAGGCTGAGGCACTGAGCCTGGCCCTCTCTCTCTTTTCTTTTTTTTTTTTTGAGTTGGAGTCTCACTCTCGCCCAGACTGGAGTGCAGGGGCCGCTCCCGGCCACCGCAGCCTCGACCTGCTGGGCTCCGGCGATCCTTCCGCCTCAGCCTTCCAACTACGGGCGCACGCTACCATGTCCAGCTAATTTTTTATTTATTGTAGAGACGTGGTCTCACCAAGTTGCCCGGGTGCGTCTCGAACCCGCAGGCTCAGGCAATCCACTCACCTCAGCCTCCCAAAGGCGCGGGATTACAGGCTGAGCCCCGAATCCGGCTCTTCTCTCTCTTTTCTTTCAATGCTCACTGGTGCTAAGTTCAGGCCCCTAGCAGGGGGCAGCTTGTTTTAAACAATCCCAAATTTTAGGAGGGATGGAAGCAGAATGTGGAGGCACTTTGCCAACCCAACCTTCAGTGAGCAACGCCATCAGCTCCTGCCCCTTGCCAAGAGCATGTCTTGTCCTTTGTACCCCACGTTCCTCCACCTACAGCTGCTAACATATGTCATCAGAGGAAAGAATGGCAGAGTAACTCGACGGAGTGCAGCTTCAGACGAAAACGTTATGTATTTTCATGGCTGTGTTTTTGTTACTATATTTCTGTTACTGTAGTTAGAACCTGTTCTCTTTGGCAGGCTTGCCCACTGGAGTAAAACGCCCACCCTACAATTCTCCAGGATGGTGGTGACAGGAGGAACGGAGCTATTGGTGACTGTGGTGCCAGTGGGGAGAGTGACACTGTGGGGTGTCCGTGGTGATGGATGAGGCATCCTTAAAATAGTAGCGGTGATCGTGGCAGCAGGGTTGCTGTTAAAGGAGTGGTCATGGTGGGACAGTAGCTGCAGTGGTGATAGTGCTGTTGATCACGTGATGGTGATCTTAATGGTGACAGCAGCATGCTTCTGGTGGACGGAGTGGTGATGGTCATGCCGGAGGTGGTGGTGATCGTGAACTTGGAGATGGCAGGGCTTGGCTGTTTTTCTGTTTGTTTGTTTTTCAGCTGGAGTTTTACTCTTTGTTGCCCAGACTGGAGTGCAACGGCACACTCAACGGCCACCGCAGCCTCGACCTGCTGGGCTCAGGCCATCCTTCTTCCTCAGCCTCCCAAGTAGCCGGAACGACAGACACACGCCATCGTGCCCGGCTAGGTTTTGTGATTTACTATAGAGACGAGGTCTCACCAGGTTACCCAGGCTGGTCTCGAACCCCCGGGCTCAGGCAATCCTCTCGCCTTGGTCTCCCAAAGTGCTGGGATGACAGGCTGAGCCACAGCACCCAGCTGGCTTGGCTGCTGATAGTGATGGTGCAGGTATGATGGGAGGTGGTGGAAATAGCTCCCAGTGGAGACACTGGTCGGCGGGCAGCGGTGATGGCAATGCTGATGACAAAGACGGTGGAGGTAGCACAAGTTGTATATTATCCAGCTTTGCCACAGTGACAGCGTCCACGTCTCAGTGGCTTCCAACGAGCATTCATCTGTGCCCACTTCACTCTCCAGCACCTGTGGGCCGGAGACTGGGCTCTGCTCCTGGGGCTTTTCACTCGGGATCCCAGGCTGAAGGAGCAGCTCTGACCAACAGCACACCTTCCTCATGCAGCGAGGACTCACATCGGGGCGGCAGAAAGCTGGGCCTGCCTCTTAAAGCTGCTGTTGGGCTGTGACGTCAGCGGTCTTGCCACGACCCGTGGTCAGATCCACAGTCCGTGAGGTGGGGAGTGAGACCCTTCGGGAATGTTCTGCAAGTCTTCAGGCAACGGCTAGGGAGGCATGAGCTTCTCGTCGGGATGGAGTGAGTGATTCGGGAGCATACTCCGGAAGCCGATGGTGGGAATGACGGGCGGTAGTAATGGCGACCCTGCTAGGGACGGCGATGGCGCTGATGGGGCCGGGACCCTAGCAGTGGTGGTGGGATCGGTGGCAGGACTTGTGATTATGGAGGATGGTGGTGGAAGAGGTGACAGTGAGGGAAGGACATGCTGGTGGAGGTGACGGTGTGAGTGCTGATGGCGACCGTGATGCCCTGGTGGGGTGGGGCTCTGGGTTTCCTGTTGCTAACGTTACCACCACCCCCTTCTAGGGTCTCTTCCATCCTCGAGAAATCTGACAGGCTTTTCACAACCCCCACACCCACGCGGATCCAGGCTAGAGTCTGCCCATGCACGAGACTTGGAGAGTGGAGGAGAGAGAAGAGGCCATCGTGGCAGGGGATGGTGCAGAGCTTGCAGTGGTTCTGGGCCTTCTCGCAAAACCCCTGCGTCAGAGGGGCAGGCCAAGGCAGGAGGGGGTCCTTTCTGGAGGAACATGAGACCCCAGCCCCCCAGGCAAACCAGGGAGCCACTTGCTCCGGAGCTGCAGGCCGAGTCCGTAGCACTCCCCTGACACCAGGCCCCAGACCGCCCAGTGGTTGTGAAAGCTCACATCAAGTGCCCTCCTTGTTCCACAGCTGTGTCCCCGGGAAGGTGATGGGGGCTTAGAGGAAGGGGGTGGCCATGGTGGAGGTGGGCGTGACAGTGCTGGGGAAGATGCAGGTGCTGACGTCAGATGGGGTGTGGAGGTGGCGGTAGTGGCGGTCTAGTCAGAGGGAATGTGAGTCTGGTGGTGGTGGTGGTGGCGGTGGTGGCGGTGGAGGTGGTGATGGTAGTGACGACAAAGGCCATGTCATGGTGACGCCGATCAGGGCAGAGATGGCGGTGGGGGCGGAGGTGATGTCAGAGGGGGGACGGTGGCAGTGGTGGTGGCGGTGATGGTGCGGTGGCAGTGACGGTCGTGACGGTGCTGGGGCCTGGCGGTGTGGGAGAAGGTAGAGCGAGGAGTGCTTTTGGTGGTGGGGACACGGGTGAGGGGATTGGGGCAGCGGCATTTCTAAAAGTGGAGCCTGGGTTTCTGTGGCATCATAATCAGGACAGTGGCGTGGGGGGTTACCGCACTCGGAGACAAGGATCCCCGGATGCAACACTCCCCAGCTGTGTCCCCTGGCCCAGGCCCGCCTCCTCACCTTGTGGAGACTCTGGTGCCGGCCTCCGCTGTCCCCCACGGAGGAACTTTCTTTGGCCACGCCGGCTCCAGAGTCCCTCCGCAGCTCTCTTGCGCTGTTCCGACCCCTGTTCCTGTGCTCGGTCCGAGACCTCCACCCTGGGGTGGGCCTGTGGGAGTCAGCTGGGTTGGAGGCAGGACTGGAGGCCCCTGGACCTCCAGGTTCAAGGCTGCCCCAGGGCATGAAGAACACAGCCCCGCGGGACTCACGTGGATGGGCGTGTTCCGTGGAGGCGGACGCCCCTCCTCCCTGTCAGAGGTGCCCCGAAGACGCCCCTGGAGGCGGGGATGCCCCCCAGGAAGGCGGGGAACTTGGAACTGGACGGTATGCAGAGCGAGGCCCCTCCGCGAAGGGTTCAGACCAGCGCCCTTTGACACTAGTGTTCGGGAAGCCAGGGGCATAGCAGGGGCCTCTGAGACCCCTCCACAGGGCCTGCTGGAAAGACAGGGGCGCGCAGAGGTGAGCACGAGCTCAGACACCGAACTCTGGACTCTCGCCAGCTGTGGGTGACACTCCCTCTGTGAGCCTCTCTGCCCTCATTCGCCATGGGATGGTGAAACTCCTCCCTCTGGGGACTTCCTCCTCTCTGGGGAGCCAGCCTGGCCTTCTCAGCCTCCGATGTCCCAGATTCCTGGTCTCAGGCCCACCCCAGAGCCGATCCCTCGAGCCAGGGCCGGGAAGAGAAAGGGGACCTGACGTGATCAGGTGATCCCAGTCATTAGTGACCAGTGCCCAGGGAGGCCCAGAGAGGGCAGGGCCCACCCAAGGTCACACAGCAGTACCAGGAAGGCCTCCCCAGGGCGAGCTGATGGGGCCGATTAGGCAGCCAATTGGTATTCTGAGCAGCCAGAGGCCCCTCTCTGTCTCTGTAATTAATGGAGTGGCTTTTTAAAAGGATTCTAATCACCCCCGATCCTATCTGCTTATCACTAGAGTTCCTAATTAGATGATCCTGGCAGTCACTCGGCTAATTCCCTCCAGCCCCGTGCAGCCCTGCCCAGCCTGGGCAGCCCACCCCACCCCCAGTCCACTCTAGCCCGGCCAGATGGGCAGTTTGAAGCCTTCTCTCCCCTCAGGGCCCCTGGTTCTCTAACTGCATTAGCTCCAGAATGGATGGGTGACAGCAATGGACGGGTGGACGGGCCGCTGGATGGACAGAGTGACAGGGGCGTGAAGGACCGAACGGTGAACAGCCACAAGAGTCGGCGGGCGGATGGACAGACGGATGGATGAAGGGGCGGACAGCACAGTGTGAGGAGCTCAGCCTGGCAAGTCAGGCCCCCCAGGCTCAAATCCCAACTCTGCCACTTTCTAGCCACGTATCCCTGGGGAAGAAACTTAACCTTGTGCCTCCGCGTCCCTGTCTCATCTGTAAGATGGGGCCGTAGTACTCTCTGACTTGCAAGACTGCTGTGAGGGGAGCTTAGAGCAAAGAAAGAGCCATGTCGATGGGTCGAGGGCAGATGAATATGCAGATTGGTGGGCTGATGGGGCAGACAGGTGGCAGGGCCGCAACCATGGAAAGAACGGTGAGTGCTCAGAGCCAGACAGGAGGCTGGGGAAGTGGGGACAGCCTCTCTTCCACCAGGAGGGTCTCAGCTCGGTTCCCAGACTCCATGGTTTAGACTCCAGGAAGACTTTCTGCCCGACCCTCTAAGCCAGTGTTGCTGGTGGGTCCCCCCAGATCCCTTTCCCAAAGTCCCAACCCAGGTATGCCCTTCTGGTGGTAGCCCATGTGGTCTCTGGAGTCTCAGACCTAGCCCCAGGTAGGGGTTTACTGCGTGAGTGAAGGCATCATTTGTGAGGCCCTCTGAGTTCAGAACTTGCTTCGGCCCCTGGGAGTAGCTTCCCTCCTTCCATGTCCTAGCCCCCAGCCCGCCTCTGCCTGGGCAGGGCTGTGGTCCTGGATTCCTTAGCCTCTCTAAGCTCCCAGGAGGATCCAACTCCTGAGCCTGCCCCCATCCACGGGGCTCTGCAGCTTCTGGGATATGTGGTCTTTCTGGAAAGGGTCTAGCACAAAAAATCCTGAAGTATCTTTCAGAGTCAAAGCCTGTGTGCATACGCCCACATATCCCAGCAGGTATCCACCCATTCACCCACCCATCCACCTACCTGTTCATCCACCCATCCACCCATCTACTCATCCATTCAGCCACACATCCACTTACCCCTCCACCCACCCTTTCGTTCACTCACCCACCCACTCGTCCATCCACCCACCCATTCCTCCACCCCTCCATCCACGTGTCCATCCACTCATTTATTCACCCACCCATTCACCCACCCATCCATCTGCCTGTCCACCCATTCATCCACCTATCCACCCACCCATCCATCTACCCTTCCACCTCCTCATCCATTCATGGACACATTCGCCGACCCGTCCATCCGCCCATGCACCCACCTGTCCGTCCATCTCTCTACCTGCCCACCATCTCTCTCTCCACACAGCCACACACCCTTTCACCCATCCCACATGTTTTCTGAGCTGCTATCCACACACATGCTGTGTGTCAGGTACTCTTCTGGGTGCTGCAGCCTATAGACCAGAGAACACACCAGACAGAGCCTTGCCCTCATGGAGCTGACATCTAGAGAGTGATAGCGCATGAACACTAAATGTGAAGGAAAGCAAAGCGGGCTGGGGCTTCTCTCCTAGGTTGGAGTTGGATGGGGGGACCCCACACCTCCACACAATTGTTCAGGCGTGCCTTCCTCCGTGTATGTGTTCACACCTGTACATGTTGTCACATTTGCACACTGTGCACACAGGCTCCTCATGAGACCTGCAGCCCTGCTGTCTGGGGAGCAGGATGCCATGTCTCCAAAGGCATGGCCCCTGACAGCCCTCACCAGGGAGTTCTGGCTGCCTCCCACGCCTCTCTGCCTTGACCTCCCCATGACTCAGGCCAGGCCTGCTCCCCTGGAGTCCAGGGTACATCTGTGTTTTTCTGGGTCAGCCAGCAAGGGACCCGAGTGGTGGCTCCTATGCCACTGGCAGTTCAGATCCACAAGTCTTCTCTGTGCTGGTCTAGGGAGTTCTGGAAGACAGAGCAGAGAATGGGGTCAACCCCATTCTCCCACACAGGGAACTCCTGACTCTGGTCTGTGAGAGAAGGAGCAGGCACACACAAATGTGTGAATGCAGCTGCAACACACACAGGAAAGAGAGGTAACCCATGTCTGGGGCATCTGGGAAGGCTGGTCAGAGGAGGCAACAGCTAGGCGGGGCTTGGAGAGGGAGGTTCCAGCAGAGTCGGCCTCACACATATGGAAGGCCTTGGATTTCGATACTGGCTGTCCTTCCCAATGAAGTAGCTCACTCAGTCTCAGAGAAACATTTCAAGGTGGGAAGACGTTCACCATGAAGCTGTGAGTCCGTGCTAACTTGCAGACCACACAGTCCAGGGCACGGGCTGCATCTGTCTCTCTGAACCAGGGGTTCTCAACAGGGGCAGCCCTCCCAGGGGACATGCACCAACGCCCGGAGATGGTTTTCTCATGAAGGGGAGTTGCTCCTGGCATCTCCTGGGTAGAGGCCAGGCAGGGATGCTGCTCTCCATCATACCCTGCACAGAACAGCCTCCACCGCAAAGAATCATCCAGCCTGAATGTCAACAGCACCGAGGGTGAGACCTTTGTTCTAAACTCTGAAATTGTCATTTGATAAACACAATTATATGGCAACATCTCTTTGACGCACCAAAGGCATGAATGTGTTCAGTGTGAACATTTAAAACATACAGGTGACCTGTCTGGTTGTTTATTTCTTAATACAGCAGGAGCCTCAAAATGTGGGACTAGCGTGCACCAGCGCTCAGCAGCGAGAGCTGGAGTCCACAGTCCGCTGTGAGAAAGCAGTTGACTGTGCCTGGGACTGAGGGGACAGGGGAGGAATGGAAGCCAAAGAGGAACAGGGGCTGCACCAAGCAGGGCTCAGATGCCGGGACTCAGAGCACAGGTTGCATCCTGGGAGGGGGAGCACTTGGGAAGATTTGGAGCAGGGAGAGAATGGGATCCACTGCGTGTTCTAGCAAGATCCCTCAACAGCAATGAAATCCCATTTTGTACCCGCCAAATCGGCAGAAATGGAAAAGTTCGACATCGCCAAGTGTTGACAAGGAAGTGGAGCAACTGGAATTCCCACACCCTACTGGTGAGAATATACATCAGACAACCGGTTCAGAAAATTGCCCTTATCTTGTAGATGTGGGTGTGAAGTCCCTTGTCTTAGTAATTGCACTTCTAGGCTTATGTCCCCAGAGAAAACTCCCAGTGAGTGGGAATGGTGTATAACCCGTAGAATATGCAGGGTGACAGATGTCCTCCGCATGGAGGCAGTCCATCACAGAAGACGTCCTCCTGTTAGCCAACTCTCTCTTAGAGTATCTCCGTGTGTTGCTGCCTTTGGAGGAGCAAACAACTGCCAAGAATCCTGCTGCTGCGCGGACACCAGTTCTGCCAATGATGTGAAGGAGCTTGGAAGCAGATCCTTCCTGAGGCGGGCCTCTGACGAGCAACCAGCCCTGGTCAACACATTGACAGCAGCCCTGTGAGGCCCTAAGCAGAGGCCCCAGCTGAGCCACACCTGTGTGGGTGGTGATTTGCGATGCAGCATAGAAAACGAATACCAGCGTGTGCCATGCTGTTTGTTATAGTACTCACTGTATTTTTGGATATCTCAAATATTTCATAGTTAAGATGAAAAAGTTCAGACAGATTCCCCACGGTGGTCTCACCTGTAGGAAGAAGAGACAGACTGTGGCTGTGAACCCGTAAGCCCCAGAAACTGGGAGGCCTGGAGGAGGTTGACGTAATAGCAGCGTGGTGTGATGTCAGTAAGGGGATGTGGGTGGTGTCAGTGCTGGGGGTGTGTGTGCGTGTGTGTGTGTGTGTGTGTGTGTGTGTGTGTGTGTGTGTGTGTAGAAAAGTCCTCTCCATCCTTAAAATCTGAGGAAAGGGAGGGGCCCATGCCTGCATCCCCTGGGAAACCCACTCCCTAGCCCCATCCCCAGCACAGCCAGACCCGAGGGGGAGGAGCAGGGAGGAGGAGCCAAGACGGCATTTCCCAGGGTCCCCTGGGGAGCCGGCAGTGTGCACTGGGGGTGGGGCCTGTGGGAGGACAGATGGGGCTGTGGAAGGGAGCAGCTGCCACCTTCCCTCTCCAGGGAAGCGACGCCCCCCCCAACTCCAGCCTGAATGCCAGGGGGAGAGAGCGTGTCCTGCCCCTCCGGCGTGTGAGACCCTCCCCCAATTCTTGCTCTCACTGGTCCTCAGTTTCCCCAGTTGTACCAGAGACAATCTGTCAGGACCCCACCTGAGTCGGGAGAAGGATAGGCAGGAGACATTAAAGCACCTGTGAAACCGCCAGGGGCATCCCACTGTCATCTCACGGGCCCTTTGGTTCTGTGAGGGGAGGAGGAGCAGAAAGGGGCGGCAGTTTGCCCAGGGTGCCAAAACTTCCTGCTCCATTAGGAGTAGACGCTGCTCTTCTAGAAGTGGAAAAGGCCTTGGGGGCTCGTCTGAAACCCAGTGGGCTACCCAGGATGAGTCTGGAACGGAGGGATAAAGCGGGATTAGAAGGGATCCTTCTTGCTGTGTGGCCTCTCCAGAGGCCCCTTGCCTTCCTCACATTATCCTTATGACAACCCTGCTGGGTGTGGATTTGTTTTACAGATGAGGAGCTAGAATTCAGAGAGGCTAAGCCACTTGCTCAAGGCGGCACAGCCAAGGAGAGGCAGGTCCGTCTGTCCCTCAGACAGACCCTTACCCTGAGTGACATTGGTTAGGGACCAGGGAAGTCCTGAAGGGCCCGAGGGAGGGAGAACAGATAAGGCTTCCTTCCTTCGAAGTCTTGATTGGGGTGTTGAAGAGTGAAAAGAAGCTCTTCCGGCACACCCAAAGGAGAGAAAAGCATTTCAGGGACACAGACTAGCCAGGAACAGGGCAGAGAAAAGAAAACCGGTTTGGGGAATGATTTTTTCTTTAAGTTACAAAAGTGGCACACCACACTACCAAGCCGAGAGCCCGAGTTTATAAAGAGAAGAGGGCCTTCTACCCACCCGGGTCTGTGTCAGGCTTCTCAGAACTAGCAACTATCATTTGCTAAGTATGTATCTTTCCAGACATTGTTTTGTGTCTACTCAAATACTTTAAAAACAAAAGCAAGCCGGGCTTGGTGGCTCAGCCTGTAATCCCGCGTTTGGGAGGCTGAGGTGAGTGGATCGCCTGAGCCCGCGGGTTCGAAACTCGCCTGGGCAGCGAGACCTCATCTCTACAATACATCAAAAAATCAGCCGGGCGTGGTGGCGCATGCCTGTAATTCTGGCTACTCGGAAGGCTGAGGCGGAAGGATCGCCAGAGCCCAGCGGGTCCAGGCTGCGGTGGCCGGGAGCAGCCACTGCACTCCAGTCTGGGCGACGGAGTGAGACTCCAACTCAAAAAAAAGACAAAAAAAAACAAGGTCTGCTTTATATATTGTTCTGCAACCTACTTTTCTTCACTTACTCTAGTGTTTCTGAGAAACGTACCTGAGGAGGCTTGCTGGGCCAGAGAGTACTCAGAAACTCGAACCCTTCCACCCAGGAAAAGCTTTCCCAGGGTCTGTTTCTACACACCAGCATGGTCTTTTCCATTTTTGCCAAGATGAGAGGCAGAATGCCGTCCCTCCTTGTTGAATGTGCATGTATTTGATCATTTCTGAGACTGAACACCCTTGGGTTGGGCACTGGCTGTTTATTTACATTTCCGTCAGAGACGGCCTCTTGTGTATGCTTCGCCTACTTTTATGTGACTCTCTTAATTTAAAGTTGGTTGCAACTCATTCCCATTTTGTGAACCATCATACAGCCCAAGCACACTGGTGCTCCCTGGACGGGATCTCTACGTGTTCACGGGGTGAGGAGATGCTAACCAGCCAGTGGTTCCACCATCACTTGATTGAATAACCCTCCACCTTTCCATCGATTCAGGATTCCTCCTTTATCATCCATTATCTTGTAAATAATAGGGTCTGTTGCAGGGCTACCGAGTTTGTGCCATTGATCTGTTTATTCTTACAGCAGAACCACAAGGTTTGAACGACTGTGATAATAGAATCTTGTTTAATATCGGAAAACATTTCACACACACACACACACACACACACACACACACACACACACACACTTCTCACTTTAGTCTCCCGAATTTTCTGAGTTATTCTGCTGGTCTTGCTTGTTAGTTCTTCCAATATAGTTTGGAATCATTTATCATTTTACCTTTTTAAAAAACGGTATAATCTTGATTGAAGTTTCAGCCCTCTTTGGGAACTGTTAGGACCAGCCCGCTTTGGGAACCGCTCCCTGTTGTTTGTCTTTCCTGCTGCTCAGGTGAATCTGTCCCTCAGGCGGGTGGCAGGCATTCCTCCCAACGCTTCTCCCCTGGGGCTGTGTCCCTTTCTGTGGCCCTGGGGCCCTTTCCCTAGGCTAGCCCTGGGTCACCAGGAGGCAGGAAGCACTGTGGGTAGAGACAACACTCATCTCCAAGAATGACAAAGGGAACTTGGCTTCTTCTGACAGAAAGTGGGAGCAAGAAGCCAGGCCTGGCAGTGTCCTGGCACGAGGAAGGGAGGAAAAGACTGAGCAAGCTGAACTGAGTCCTAGGCCCGCCAGCCCCACCTGGGTGCAAACAGATGGAACAAAGGCTGACCCCGCCCGGCCGCCCTGGCGCCAGCCCTGCAGAATCATAAAGGACACCATGGTCTGCCCAAGACAGCCACTTGTGGCGCCTGGCCCTGCCTGGGTGCTTTGTGGCCACAGAATCAAACATGTTTAGCACGCCCAATGGCTCTGGGCAGCAGGAGTCACTGTTAGAAGATAGTTGTTTCACGGAAAAGGGAGCAGAAGCTGCTCACTAGAGCCCCTGAACCTTTGTTTTATTGCTCCAGAGTGACTTGCTGGGACTTGAAACCGGAGCCCTCACCCCACTTCCAACTTAACATCCCCCCTAACCACTCCCGGCTCTGGCCACTGCCTCCTTGTCAGAAGCAACCGTGCCCTCCAAAACCTTCCTGGCAACAAGTAGAAAAAGCTTATCACTGGAGCAAGGGTCTCTATGTGTGTCCCTCCCCACCCAAACACAAAGAACAGATGAGGTTGATAAACATTTGGGGGGTGAATAAGTGAATCTATTCAGCGGACCTTTGGGAAGCCCCTATCACCAGACATCAGGGGGCAGAAGGGATGCAAAAGTGACCACACATGTCCCTGTTTTCTTGGAGCTGACATTGCAGGGAGAGGACATCCCCTCATCTGCTTATTTTCTGCGTGAAGGCTGCCCCTCAGCACCCCAACGGTGCTTGGTGTTGAGTGCTGCAGAAATATTGGTTGAACAAGAGAAAGAAAATAAGCTAAGGATAGTAGTAGAGGAAGAAGGGAGAGCTCTTTAGATGGTTATTCTGGGTCATGGGCCCTGGATTCTGGCCTTTAAGTCCTCAGTCAAGTTCTAGGTTCTAGATTTGGAATTCTAGGCTCTGGAACCTAGATTCTAGGTGGAGCTCCAAGTCCTTGGTGCTAAGTTATGGATTCTGAACTCCAAAGCTCTGGGTTCTAGATTTGGGAGTCCACATTCAGGGCCTCGGGTTGTGGGCTCCATGTTCTCAGATCTGGCTTCTGAGATCTAGGCTCTGAGCCCCAGTCTTAGAGTTCTTGGGAAGTTCTGGGTTCTAAATCCCAAGTTCTAGGTTCTGGATACTTATTTATTCATTTATTTTCTTTATTTTTTAGTGACAGGGTCTCTTTCTGTCACCTTGGTGGAGTACAGTGGTGCAATCACAACTCCCTATAACCTCAAACTCCTGGTTCAAGTGATCATCCCACCTCAGCCTCCTGAGTAACTAGGTCTACAGGCACTCTCTGCCACATCTAGCTAATTTTTAAATTTTTTGTAAAGATGGGGTCTCACTATGTTGCCCAGGCTGGTGTCAAACTCCTGGCCTCAAATGATTCTCCTGCCTTGGCCTCTCAAAGTCTCTCAAAGTGCTAAAGATTATAGGCATAAGCCACTGAGCCCAGTCTAGGTTCTGAATTTGAGGGTCCAAGCTCTGGGGTCTGTGTTTGGGATTCTAGGTTCTTGAGTTCTGAGGCGAAGGGCTGGGACTCCTTGTTTTGGTTCTCAACTCTAAGCTCTCCATGGAGTCCAGGTGCCGGCTCTGGGCCAGACAGATAGGATGGTTTGCCAGGCCAGGTGGAGTCGATACTATGCTTCATGCCTAGAAAGTGAGCTCCTCAGGATGGGAGTTCTTGCTTGTTTTATTCACTGCTGTAGCCCCACACCCAACAGGCATGGCCCGCAGGAGGCGTTCGACAGGCACGCATCGTGTGTACCCTTGAACACACGC
Organism: Carlito syrichta; assembly: GCF_000164805.1. NCBI lineage: Eukaryota > Metazoa > Chordata > Mammalia > Primates > Tarsiidae > Carlito > Carlito syrichta. The sequence goes on along the minus strand of NW_007102211.1, from coordinate 10,418 downwards.
AGTCCTGCCATCATGATCCAGGGAGAGAGGGCCATCCCTGTTCTCACGGTGGCTCCAGTGGGGAGGGGGAGAGGGGGCCAGAATGCTCTGGAGGGAAAGTTGTTGAGTAGGCCTGGAGGGCCCGGTGCCTGCCCAGCCAAGCCCAGGCTGGGTCCTGTCTGTGCTCGGTTTCTACTCTATAGGGAAGGACATGGAGGGAGGGTCACAGTGGCGGCACACCAGGGCAGGGTGTCCTGAAGTCAGAGTCTCCTCTGACAGGCTGGGGCGTCTGGGACAAGGGGCTGGCCTTCACGGGACCTTGGCCTCCCCAACTCTAAGTGAGGGAGCTGCCAACATCAGCAGTCTGATATGGGAGGAATTAAGGGAAAACCTCCCGGTCAGATAGACACCAGGACTGTGAAGGGACACGGACAGGCCAGGCACAGTGGCTCACACCTGTAACCTCAGCACTTTGGGAAGCAGAGGTGAGAGGATTGCCCGAGCCCAAGGGTTTGAGCCTAACCTGGGCAACTTAACAAGACCTCCTCTCTACAGTAGATTTTATAAACTAGCTAGATGTGGCGACACGCACCTATAGTCCCAGCTACTTTTTTCTTTTTTTTTTTTTGAGTAGGAGTCTCACTCTGTCGCCCAGACTGGAGTGCAGTGGCCGCTCCCGGCCACCGCAGCCTCGACCTGTTGGGCTCTGGTGATCCTTGTACCTCAGCCTTCCAAGTAGCCGGAATTACAGGCATGCACTACCATGCCCGGCTGATTTTTTGATTTATTGTAGAGATGAGGTCTCGCTGCCCAGGCGGGTCTCGAACCCGCGGGCTCAGGCAATCCACTCACCTCAGCCTCCCAAAGGCGTGGGATTACAGGCTGAGCCACCGAGCCCAGCTAGTCCCAGCTACTTTGAAGGCTGAGGTACAAGGATCACCTGAACCCAACAGGTGGAGGCTGTGGTGGCTGTGAGCGTGCCATTGCACTCCAGCCTGGGTGACAGAGTGAGACTCTGACTCAGAAAAAAAAGGGACAAGGATGGTGGCAATCAGAAATACTAGTCAATAGAGACCCTGGTGACCAGAGATGATGACAATTAAGGTTAAGAGAAGTCACTGATCAGGGACATATGATCAGAGCGACTTGAAATTAGGGATGGTGGAGTCAGCAAGAGATGATGTCATACAACATAATCAGAGAGAGGTGCAGTCAGGAGGCCGGGCTCAGAAGTCTTGGCCATCAGAGTTATTGATCAAATATATCATTAATCATTGATCAGGAGCATGGGTGACTCAGGCTATGGATGACCAGAGTATTAGTGATGAAGCACTTGGTGCTTGTGTCCTTGGTGATCACAGATGTAGGAGACATCAATGATCAGATTGAATCACTGGAGACATGGGGTCCAGAGAGATCTTGGTCTCTTGGGGATCAAAGGCACTGGTGAGCAGAAGTATCGATGACTAGAAAATGTGGTGAGAGACGCAGATGACTGATGATACCAATGACCAGGGATACTGGTAACCAGGGAAGTTGGTGATCAGAAGTACAAGGGACTTTGGAAAGCAGGGACACTGGTCGTTGAGACTTTTAAGACGATTCCACACTCACTGATGTTAGGCATCAGAAACATTGCTGATAAGAGATCTTGATAATCAGAGTTGAGCCATCAGGGATGCTGGTAACCAGAATCACTGGTGACCAGATGGACATAAATTTGACGGTGAGAGGATTCTATCAGAGACATAGGTCACCGGGCACATTGCTGATTAGACATATTGGCGATCGAGACAAATGACCAAGGACATTGTTAAAGAAGCAGCAGTGTTGAGAAACTGTGTGATAGAAGATGCTGGAGATCACATGATCTATCACTAGAAAAAGCTAGAATCCCTCACTAGAAAAAACTGATCAATAACATTGGTGATCATACTTAATGATGACCTAGGCCATTACTGACGGCTCATTGGTGATCACCACGCTGGTAATCAGAAACATTGGTGAGAAGAGACATTCATGATCAGGTGTGCTATTGGTTAGTGACAGTCACTGGAGACACTGGCAATCACATTTGATGGGCGTCAGTGGTCAGACACATTGTTGACCAGAGGCATTGATGAAGTATCTGTGATTAAGTGTTGGTGATCAGTTGTTAGTCATCAGATGTCTGTGATGGCAGGCTCTCATGAGCAGACGTGTCAGTGATCAGGAATATCAGACATGGTGGCTATCACCGATTACCAACATTATTGATCAAAGATGACAGCAATCGATGACATCAGTGACCAAAGACGTTGGTGACCAGGTTTGCCAATGAACAGGAATGCTGATGCCCAGATATCTCAGAAGCTAGAGTTGATCAGCACATGGGAGGGCATGAATGGGGGTGAAGTCAGTCTGTGTAAGGTTCTGCTAGAGCCCCAGGGGGCACCTTTTTGAGTCCTCAGGCAAAAGGTGAGGGTGTGGACCGAAGGCTGGAGAGAAAGCACAGCTTCTCTATGTCTCTCCAGTGCCCACCCAGCGCCAGGATCCCCAGGGAGGTGACAATGGGGAAATCCAACATGGAAGCAGTTTGGGGAGGAGCATCGGGACGTCAGTGGCAAAACCAGACACACCCGGCAGGGCCCCATCTCCTGTTCTGGGAGCCCTTCCCCTGCAAGCTGCCCCAGCCAGCAGGAGCGATGCCGCCTGACTGCTCAGATTGGCACCGGGACTCAGCAGACCCAGAAGCCCGTAAGATAGGCCGCAGGTATTCACAAAAGTATTTTATTATTCTTAACAGTATTCACTTTAAAGGAATAGCGGGATAGCATACAATTTTTACAGACCATATATAAATGTTGTACATAATTAACAATAACTTAGTTCACTAATCCAAAATAAAACAAGCCAAATAAAACATAAAAACAAAAAATACTGCCGATTATTTTTCTTATGCGGATCCTAGTACAAAATAAGTTACTTCTGGCTGTGGTGCTCCCCGCAGCGATTGCCCGCCCGTATTGCACTTGGTCGACCACATCAGCACAATCCTCTTCCTGGGCCGCAGGGAGGGGGCCCCCTTGCCAGCCACCACACCCCGCCATCACCGCGTACAGAATCTAAGCTTGGGACACGTTTATATACAGCGGTACCTTGGGAAGGATCCAGACAGCCACAGCGAAGCCAAACCCAGGACCCCAGCAGGGACACGGTCTTTCCCTCATCCCTGGTGCGGACCCACCCCCACCTCCAGCTTTTACCACCTGCCGGGCCAGCAAGGCCAACCAGCCCCTGAACTCCAAGAGCAGCAAAGGCCCCTCCCCTGCCCCCAGCTTTCCTTCTTGGGCTGTGGGATCCAAGAACTTTTCCAAAAACAATTACAAAGTTCCCACCCTGGTTTGTAGGTTTCACTCCTTTCCATAGCAGGGCTTCGGTGGCAACGTACAATTGACTGGACCCAAAAAGAGTTTAAAAATAAAACAACTAACTCATCATTGAGTTAAGCTTATGCAGTTCTTTTTTTTTAATATTTTTTTCTTTCGTCTCAGAGTGGGGGGGGGAAGTTGAAGGATTAGCAGAAAAAGGATGTATTTACAGAGGTTCACCTGGCAGAGAGGACAAGCTGTGGCTTAGGCCCGGTAAGGGGACACAGTCACACTAGCTTCAGCTCAGAGCCAAGGGAGCGATCTGGGACACGTTTCCCCTTTCAAGAAAATGTTGTTTCCTTCCTGTGACCCAGCCCTGGCCTGGGAATCTGCGCAGGACCGCCCGTGATTGTCTCTGCTCCCAGGGCCAAGCAGGCAGGGCAGGCACTGGCTCACCCACCCGGGCCTGGTCGTGGCCCCTCTGGCCTTGGCTCAGCCCAGTCTGGAGTTCAGCTGTTTCAGACAGGGAAGCCAGAGGAGAAGGGAGACGGGCTGAGGTCCCTGCAGATCTGCCACCAGAGCCCTGGCAAGCAGACAGGCCAAGCGGCAGTTGGCCACACAATATTGCCAGGAGAACTCGGGACGGCTCAGACCTCCAAGTCTCCAAGTCCTTGCTAGAAACAAGAGCAAAATAAATAATTTTTGCCGACTCCACCTTCCTTCTACGTCTGTCCTCTGCCCCACTGGTTCCTCTCCACAGAACTGTCGTCCTCGCTTTCCAGACAATTGTCCATGAAGGAAATCCCACGTGGGTAGCAGCGGGGCGCGAAGGCAGCCTCTCGGCCCATTGAGAGTATTCACAGTAACTGCCAACAGGCTGATGTGGCACCCTCAAAGGAGAGGTGGTGTTGGGCTCTGGCAGGAGTGGCATCAGTCTTCGGGAGAGGTGGGCAGCTAAGGGTTTGGTCCACTCGTCCTGGGAGTTCCCAGTCCTCGACATCCGTCCGTCTGTCCCGCAGGAGGCAGTCCCTAGCCCATGGCGGTCACCATGCTGGATGGGTGGGGGTGACCAAAGGAGAGGCTGGAGGAGGGGTGGATGGGTGTTGGAGTGGGCAGGATGTGTCCCGAGTGGCTGAAGGGCGGGAGGTGGCCCACAGGCGCCATGTGTCCAGCCAGCGCGGCTGCACTGAAGGGGGCCGACTTCTCCTGCATGCACTTGGATAGCTCCTCGAAGCACTCCGCCCCTTTCTTATTCTTCTTGGACTTGTTGGACATCTTCCGGTTCCGAGTCTGGATGCCCTCCTTCTTCATGGTCAGTGGCCTGTTAACCTGGAGGCGGCCACGGAGCTTTTAGGAGGTCAGTTTCCTTCTCCCAGCAGGACCCTTCCCCCACCGCTTCAGCACAGAGCAGAGGCGAGGCTGGCCTCGGCCTCGGGGCCCTGGGAAGCCAGGAGGATGCCTGGCCTCCACAGTCCCTTCACCAGCACTGCTACCGTTTCAGGAAGGGTGGTTTTTGGCGCCTGGGTCCAATCCACCCCCTGCCAGCCGCTCAGCTTCCCTGACTCCTGCCCGCTGAATACCAGCACCACCCCACCCCCATCCAAGCGAAGTCCTCTCCCTCCCACCCCGCCTCCTGCCTCCTGACTTTTTCAAAAACGGAGACTCCACTTCCCAGGACCCTCTGGGCCCTGCTCCAGCCAGCTCCAGTCCCCTGAGCAGAGGTGAGGCACCCCCTCGTACGGGAAGCCCTTCTGGCGCTCAGGGCTTGTCCCGCAGGCCAGGCGGCAGCGGCTTCCCAAGCCAAGCCAAGCTAGATATTGTGGCTGGGGCCGCTGGCCGGGCAGCACAAAGAGCAGAAGTCCCTGGGGACGGGTGGGGCGGGCCGGGGCGGGGCGCACTCACATTGTGCAGCTTGTAGTAGAGGCCACAGGCGTTGCAGACAGGGTCCCCGTTGGCGTTGCGGCGCCATAAGGTGGTGGTTGTCGTCTGACAATTGGCACAACAGGTGCCCGCTCTCCTGGCTGCCGACTGGGAGGGGAGGGCCAGCGTCAGCAGGCTGCGCTCCCACGCCCACCTTGACCTCCCTCCCCAACCTGGCTCCACCCTCTGTCCCCCCCCCAAATTTAGACAAGGAGTTCTAAGTCTCAGAGGGGAATGGGGCATCTCAGAACCGTGGAATTTCAGAATTTGAGAACTAAACGAGAGGAGAATCACAGACCTTCAGAATAAAGAACTCTCTGAAGCCTGATCTTGGAATCAACGGGACTGCAAAAGCTAGAAGGGAGAATTAGCTTCCTTCCCCAACTGCTGCGTGATCTCATTCCGTAAATAGGGAAACCGAGGCCCGAGAAGAGAACTTCAGTTGCGCAGGCATCCTGAAGCCTCGCTAGCTCAGTCTCCTCGAAGCCTGGGCACGGGCCACTTCTGTCTCCCTCCACACCACTTCCCTCAAAATCCATACTCCTGGGCGACTCAGTGTCCCTGAGGCCAGGGCAGGGAAGGGGTGGGGATGGATGGTGCCAGGTTTAGAGAGTGCATCGTCCAATACAGTGGCCACTGGCCCAGGGTAGCCATTTAGATTGCGCTGCAAGTTAATAGCATTAAAAATTCAGTTCCTTCTATTGCACTAGCCACATTTCAAATGATCAACAGTCACATGTGGCCAGGGGCTACCACGGTGGACGATACAGATCAGGCAATTTCCATCTCCCCCGGCTGGTCTGAGTGCCAGCCCACCTAGCCCTCTCCCTGTACCCCAAACCTCTGAGTTCTAATCCCTGGCCCAGCCCCCGTGAGTCCCAGTCACTCAGGAAATGCCGGGCAGAGGTGGGGTCTGGCAATGAGCGCCTGGACCCTGGAGAAAGGAGCTAGAAGGAATTTCTACCCAAGAAAGCAGATCCCCTCTCCCGGTCCTACCAGGGCCAGCTCCACAGTTATAGAGCAAGTTCCCCCAGTGCTTCCCAGAGAACCGAGGGCCGCCCAGCACCAGGCAGCCAGTGGGGGGTGGGGTCTGAGGCCAGCAGAGTCTGGAATGGCCCCAGGCCCGAGCCTGGTCACCGAGGGGACAGAGGGACTGCAGCCGCGGGGGAGGGGAGGGATGAGGGTGAGTAAGCAGCCTGAAGCTGGAATTCTGACTCAGGGGCCAACACCGTATCCTCCACCCCTACCCCCATCAGGGCCCTCACCCGCCCTCGCTCCAGGGGAAAAAAAGGCCCCCGAAGCGGGGCAACGATTTAAGCCTCATAAATCACTTCGCCCTGAAAAAATATATTTATTATTCTTAGCATTTTACGCATTATTTGCAGAGTGGAGGGTATTAGAAATTTCAAAACAGCCCAGCGAGAGGCAGGACTGAGCCGAGGAGACTCTCTAAAAACTCACAGAGTCCGGAAACAGATACACGAAGTTTCCTTATCTTCAGGCTGCAGATGTCCGGATAGGAAACTCCGGCAGGAGATCCGAAAGGGCATTTTTTTTAAATCACTCAAATGAAAATACACAGTATAGGTGACTCCATGGAAAAATAATAAAGGGCAGGTTTTTTTGGTGGCTGGTGTGAGTGTATGTTTTATTTAAATAAGCACGAGGGGATTGTGAGTGGGGAGCCAGGGAGGGCCGCCCAGAGCGAGCCACAGGGAAAAGTACTTCGTGGTCCTATTTTTAAAAAGAGCTAGACAGAGGCCAGAGGACAGGAGTCGGGCCCTAGGACACTCAGCTTTGGGGATCCCAGAGCGGGTGGCACGAGGGTACCTGGTAGGCTGCCCAGGAGGAAATCTGGCCTGAAAGAATCTGGCCGGAAAGAAACGCGATCCCAACTGCCATCCAAGTGCTTTTAATGACAAAAGAACTTCGAGTGGCGAAGCGTCTGCATCTGAAGCTTCTTCCCCCCTTAAGGAATTGCCAGCTCCTGCCCAGCCTGGCACCCCTGGGTACGAGCGGCGCCCCCTCCCCGGCCACCTGGGCGGGCTCCTACCAGCCTCCGCTTGGGCTTGATGAGCGGCCGGTTCTGCCCATTCATCTTGTGGTAGAGGCCGCAGGCGTTGCACAGGTAGTGGCCGGTGCCGTCTCGCCGCCAGAGAGGGGTGGCTGTGGCTCCACAGTTGACACACTCCCGGCCTTCTGGAGGGGGACAAGGAGAGACGCAGGACCTGCTTGAGGGACAAGGTTGAGCAGGAGGGAGCCTGGGGTGGGCAAGCGGCTGAGCGGTGCCAGGTGTCTCTCAGACGCGTGGTCTGCCTCGGCCTGGCTGCATCAGGGGGTGACTCTTAGTTCCAGCCTGGGCAGAAAAGAGGGACTCGGGGGTCTCCCGCGTGGGAGGGGGTCCAGAGGATGGTTTACGGCCAGATGCCCCTGGAGGGAGGAGTGGGTGGCCAGGGCTCCGGGGACATCCAAGCGACCAGGAAAGGGCATTCACAGCACACTCTGCCGAAGGCAGGGTGGTGGCAAGCGGTACCCCGCTCGACCCGGCGGGGCTCTCCAGACTCTCCCCCTCCCACTCCAGGCCCATCTCTTGCCCCTCCTCTTTCGTCTCTCTCCTTTCCCCCCAGCTGCGCCTGCCCCTCCCGCGTCTCTGTCCACTTCTGCACCCTCCTTCTCTCCGTCTGCTTTCAGTCCAGGGTCATTTCCTTGTTTCTCCCCCCCTTTTCTTCCCTTCCACTGAAGCCCTAGAATTCAGTCCTGGACACAGACCCAAGCTGTTGTGCTTTAAAGTAAAACAAATAGTAAGCCCTTTCATTTTTAGACTAAGTGGCCTTTTTTTTCTCCCCAGTTAAAAGGCCATCTGGAATTCAAATAAAATGCAAAACCAACTTGGGAGAAAGGACTAAGAAAAGGCAAGCTGGTGGGTCTAAGCAGAACCGAGACTCCAAGCTGGGGCTGAGCGGGTGCTGGTGCTGAAGCAGCCCAGGGCTGGGGCGAGAGCGGGATCAGGAGTGGGTGGGTGGTTGCCTCAGCATCGTGTTACCCAGGAAGTTCTTCTCAATTTACGTTAAACCAAATTGGCGATATGTACCAGCAAGAGAAGGTAGTTCTTGGACTCAGATGTTAAAATTTTATAAACTACTCCTCCTGGCTCAAAGGAGTCGGGAAGGAAGTGTCGACACGAGCCCCGCACTAGCCACAGGTTTCTGGGTTTTGCTCTCAGGCCAGATTCTTGAACACCTCAGTCTGGCTCCAGCCTGCTACCTCGGCAAGGGGGGGGGCACCCTTGGCTTCACCCCCTCAGCCTTCAGAGGGAAGAACATGCGGGGGCGGGGGGGGGGGGGCGGCAGGGAGCAGGAACAGGTCCTGGGAATTTGGCTTGGGGGGACTCTCCCAAGGAGATCTCAGAATCCCAAGATGGAACTGATTGAGTTGGAGAACAGGATTCCTTCAGGGTCTAGAACCTCTGGAGTGCCTGCAGCGCACTCACAGGCCCACAGGCACGCAGGCGGGCACATGCCCACGTATCCCCAGACCGCCTTGCTTCCCTCATCTCACACACTCAGCCATGAAGTTGCTGGAGTTTTCGCTTCAGACGCAGGCAGGGAAAGGGGGAACTCCCTTTCTGTGTCCTGGCCAGCCTTGGAGCCGGGTGGGAGCACGGAGGAGGGAACCGAACTTTGGGGTCACCAAGAACGCTTAAGAAATGGCAGAGGTTTCCGAGCGTCCTCTCCTCCCCTTCTGGGGCCTCAAACATCTGCTGGGGCCGCTGGAGAGAGCCATCGCCCACCCGCGCCCGGGAGACGGACACGGCCGCCTCGGCCGAGGCGCAGCGCGCCACCACACAGGCGCGCGCGGACCCCTCCCGCCAAGCGCGGCCGCCG
>NW_007102211.1:0-412 GCF_000164805.1 Carlito syrichta | reverse complement strand
TTTGCCGCCGTCCAGCCAGGGCAGGCCCGGGCTGTGCAACAAGTGTGGGCGGCACATCTGGCCTCCGGTCAGGCGGGCTGCGGGCGGCGGAGAGGCGGTCAGAGCCGGCACGGGGTCGGGGCGGCGGAGGCCCAAGACCCCCGGCGCAGGCGCCGAGATCACAACGCGCAGAGCCACCAGCGGCCGTCCCCCGCCCCCGAGAAGACCAGAAACGTAACACCCCAACCGGTGATAATCAGGAATGCCAGTCGGGGCTGAAGGACAAGCGGCGCAGGAGGAACCCCAGCGGACAGGCCCTCCGGGGGACCCGCGCAGGCCGGCTGGAAACGGGCGGGAGCCCTCCGGTCGCGGACCCTTCCCAGGCGGCCGCTGCCCCCGCTTTCCCGCCGCGCTTTTTCAGCCGCTCCGACTC
>NW_007102210.1:0-308 GCF_000164805.1 Carlito syrichta | reverse complement strand
GCAGAAGGATCATTGGAGCCCAGCAGGTCGAGGCTGAGGTAGCCATGAGCAAACCGCTGCACTCCAGCCTGGGCAACAGAGTGAGACTCTGACTAAAATAATAATAATAATAATAATAAAGCAGCTCTATTAATCATCAATCTATTTAAAAAATACTTTTATAGCTATATGTCAGTTTAGTTGGTGTTATCCGATGTGTTGTTTTCTCTTTTAATTTTTTTTTTTTTTGAGTTGGAGTCTCACTCTGTCGTCCAGACTGGAGTGCGGTGGCCGCTCCCAGCCACCGCAGCCTCGACCTGCTGGGCTCC
>NW_007102209.1:0-307 GCF_000164805.1 Carlito syrichta | reverse complement strand
TCCACTCACCTCAGCCTCCCAAAGGCGCGGGATTACAGAATGAGCCACCGAGCCCGGCTCATATGTCTTCTTTTGAGAAGTGTCTATTCATATCTTTTGCCCACTTTTTAATATGGCTGTTTGTTTTTTTCCTTTCAGCATGTTTGAGTTCCTTGTAGATTTTGCATGTTAGACCTTTGTCAGATATACAGTTGGCAAATATATATATTTTTTGCATTCTGTGGACTACATCCCTGCTCTCTTGATAGTTTCTTTTGCTTTGCAGAAGCTTGTCAGTTTGATGAGATCCCACTTGTCTATCTTATCT
>NW_007102208.1:0-420 GCF_000164805.1 Carlito syrichta | reverse complement strand
CCCCCCCCCACCTCCAACTCCCCCCAGGGCCTGTTTGCCCCCCAACACCACCAAGTCCCCCCAGGACCTGTTTCCTCCTCCATACAGGGACACAAAAATGAAACCTCTTGGGGAATGTCTGAGAACTCAGGGAGGTCAAAGATGACACACGTGGCTCCCTCAGCTTCCCAGAGGGAAACAGGTTCACGGAGGGGCAGCCCCTGGCTGCAGCCACAGAGCAGGGGCAAGGCCAGACCGGGTGGAAGGGCGGGTGTGGGCCTCGCTGAAGCGCCCCGTCTCCCAGGACTGCGCTGCGGCGGAGAAGTGTTGCACCAACGTGTGTGGACTGCTGAGCTGCGTGGCCGCACGCTTCCCTGATGGTCTGGCGGCGCTCGCGCCCGTGGCCTCCTGCGAGGGCTTCGTGTGCGCACAGCAGGGCTC
>NW_007102207.1:0-592 GCF_000164805.1 Carlito syrichta | reverse complement strand
TGCCAATCCCTTTCTTACACTACTTTTCTTAATCAATATTTTTATTATGGTTTTGTGGGGTACAGTTAAGGGTTAGGTGTACAATTACGTTTCATTCAGGCACCCTGTTGATAAGAGGTGTTTCCCCATCCCCAGACAGATATTTGCTACTGTTAATCCCATCCCCCTCTCCCCCATAGTTTCCCAGTACCGTCAATCATTTTCTTATAGTATTACATTGGATGTTCAAGGTCCCTTATATGAGTGAGAAAATGTGATACTCGGATCTTTGTTTCCGTGAGAGGTCACTCAGTATTATAGACTCTAGTTCCATCCAGGTTGCTGTGAAATTCATGATTTTGTTCTTTTTTATGGCTGCGTAGTGTTCCATCGTGTATATGTACCATATTTTTTTAATCCAGTCCTCTTTTGCTGGGCAGCATGGCTGTTTCCAGGTTCTTGCTATTCGTGAACAACGCTGCGATAAACATACATGTGCAGGTATCTTTTTTTGTAGAGTGATTTGAGTTCTTCAGGGTATATTCCTAGTAGGGGGATTGCGGAGTCATATGGAAGGTAAATTTTTAGAGCTTTTAGGAATCACCACACTGCT
>NW_007102206.1:0-336 GCF_000164805.1 Carlito syrichta | reverse complement strand
TTCTTCTTCTATTACAAGAATTAATAATTTAGTCGATAACCAAGTCAAGTAAGTAAGACATAGGGCACACAAAGAGATAAAGATAACAGAATGGAAAGTCTCAAAGTAGTCCCGTAAAGTGATTTAAAAAAAAAAAATGGTTGTTTAGTTAATTTTTTAATGCTTCTTATTTCTTTCTTTCTTTCTTTCTTTCTTTCTTTCTTTCTTTCTTTCTTTCTTTCTTTCTTTCTTTTTCTTTCTTTTTTCTTTCTTTCTTTCTGTCTTCTCTCCTCCTCTTCCTTCCTTCCTTTCATCCTTCCTCCCTTCCTTCCTTTCCTCCCTCCCCCTTCCTTCCTT
>NW_007102205.1:0-849 GCF_000164805.1 Carlito syrichta | reverse complement strand
TTATATATAATATGTAAATTTTTAAAACCTATATGGACTGTGGATGAGATAAGAAGTGATGAAATAAATGAGATATATCTAATAAATATTCTAATAAATATTATTATATATTGTTATCTAAGAAATATATATATACTTTATCCTACAAATATCTCATTTCATCACTTCTTAGCCCATCAAATATATTAAATATTCCTTCGAGGAATCTTTACTGCCACTTCTAAATACTCACAGGCTTCTGTTTAATAACACACTCTAGAATTATAGACATTGAAGCTAATGTCTATAACTTCAAAAATGTTATCTTCCCTTTCTTTTTAAAGTAATAGCAAATATCTAGCACTTACTCAGCATCAAACACTATTCTAAGATATTTATCAGTTAATTTAATGTTCATAGAAACAACCATATAACATAGGGTCTATTAATATCCTTACTTTATAGATGATAAAGTAACTAAGGCACAAAGGAGTTAATTTAATTTTCTCCAGGCTACAGAGCAAGAAAGTGACAGAACCAACATTTGAACCCAGGCTATTGGACAACTACTATCCTGTTCTCTGTGATTATTCCCACAGTTATTAGCAGTACTTCCTGATTATACCTGCAGATAATTTCAAAATCTTGTCATTGAGCTCATTTTATCACTTCTTATCCCATCCACAGTCCATATAGGTTTTCCTGTGTTACTCTTCTTGTTACACCTCCTTATAAGAAATCTGCACTAGTTTAAAAGAAACAAGTAAAAGAATATGTTCCAAAAATAAGAAATCATGCCCAATGATAAAGCTGACATGACTTTGACCTAGAAAACTGTTGCAAATTTATGGCAGCTAAAATGTAGATGGA
>NW_007102204.1:0-305 GCF_000164805.1 Carlito syrichta | reverse complement strand
CCGCAGCGCGCGACCCCGCCCCGGGCCGGGCCACCCTCGGGCCGAGCGCCGGCAGCGCGCAAGCGCAAGAGGAGCCTCGCGGCGCATGCGCGGGAGCAGCACGCCGGTGGAAGGCTCCGCTCCCCGGGGTGTGAATCCGCCGGTCCGGGGTTTCGGCCCCGCCGGGAGTTCTGTTTATAAACACACCGCGCGGCCGCCGGCAAGAGGTAACCCTAAAGGTAGTGGGTCAGAGGTCAAAGGGCAGCTGGCCCTGGGACGCTGTCGGGAGATCGGCCCAGCCGACTTAGGGGGCTGCCGGCTGCGTG
>NW_007102203.1:0-346 GCF_000164805.1 Carlito syrichta | reverse complement strand
TACTGATCTGTTACAATTTCGCAGAGGAGATTCAGTCAGGGACAACCATCACAGAAGAAGACCAATGACTAGGGAACCACTCCTAAAGGGGTTCCTCTCACTGGGGCACCCATTATAGAGGAGAGTCAGACACTAGGGCACCCATCACAGAGGAGGTCTGTGCCTGTGTTACCCATTATAGATGAGGCCCAGTCACTAGGTGGAGGTGGGTCAGTAATGAGGCACCAAACCCAGAAGCAGAAGTCCATCACTAGTTCAGCTTCATAGAGGAGGAACTGTCATTAAACAAACAAAACAGAGAATAGGCGGTCACTATAGCACAGAAAAGAGAAGAGGATCAGACACT
>NW_007102202.1:0-300 GCF_000164805.1 Carlito syrichta | reverse complement strand
TTATGCAGGTACCCTTGTTGATGAGGTATGTCCCTCCCTCCCCTAGCAGTTTCCCTCAACCACCAATCCCACCCCCCCCGACAGTTTCCCACTACTGCTAATCCCTTTCTTATACTATTATAATAATTGTTCCAGGTTTGCTTATGAGTGAAAACATATGGTACTCCATTCTTTGTTTCTGTGATAGATCACTGAGTATGATCGACTCTAAATTCATACAAGTTGCTGCAAAGTCCATATGTTTGTCCTTCTTTATGGCTGTATAATATTCCATTGTGTATATGTACCACATTTTTTTTA
>NW_007102201.1:0-361 GCF_000164805.1 Carlito syrichta | reverse complement strand
GGAAGGGGCCGCGGAGCTGAGTCCCCACAAGCCCGCTGCTTAGAGAGGCTGTGGGCTGGGTGGGGGGTTCTGGGGAAACGCTAAGGGGGTTTCCTCACTTGCTCCCTGTCTCCTTCAGGCTTTGGTGGGGGCATGAAACCACAGAAGCCAGGTGAGCCCTACTCCTCACCTCAGTCTGTGCCCACAGGATTCACGAACGGGAACGGGCTGGGAGCCCAGTCAGGTGAGCGCGGTGGGGTCTGGGGGGTCCACAACCTGGTGCCCTCTCCCTGCCTCCCTCCCAGACCTCAGGGGGAGGGGTAGGATTGGTGAGTTATTCGGTGGGGGGAACCTCTCCGGTTTGCTGCTGTCTGGTCTGGTC
>NW_007102200.1:0-349 GCF_000164805.1 Carlito syrichta | reverse complement strand
TGATCTCTGTTCACGATGATCCAAACACCATACACAAATGGATATTATTCTTCTTTTTCCATTTTTTCTTTTAGTCGGAGTCTCACTCCATTGCCCAGGATGGAGGAATGTGGCTCACTCCTGGCCACTGCCGCCTTGGCCCACCGAGTTCTGGTAAGCTTTTCCCCAGACTTGCAAGAAGTTGAAAGACCAGGCATGTGCCACCACATATGACTCATTTGGGATGGAGGATAGAGACAAGGTCTCGCTGAGGTGCCCTGTCAGGTCTCAGCCTGCAGGCTCGGACCTACAGTTGACCTCAGCCTCCCAAACCATTGGGATCATGAGGCTGAGCCCCAAAAAGTGATCT
>NW_007102199.1:0-356 GCF_000164805.1 Carlito syrichta | reverse complement strand
CATTTAATAATATACACGTTTGTTCCCAAATAACGATGCAATGGGCATAATTTGCTCAATTTAATGCATATTGTCCTATGCTATATTCTGCAGTAGACACAAATATAAACAACAGAGTCACTGTCCTCAGACTTGTAGTTTAGAGTGTGTTTGGAAGTGCTGGTAAGACACAGCCACACAGGCTATGCTATGATGTAAGCTTCTCGTGCCCCTAAGAGAGGTGCAGCCATGTGTGGTGCCTTGGCCCTGTAACTGGACTTGATTCTCGCTCTCGTACCCTGGTTTTAGGTTTCAAAGGACATACTTGCATTGTCAGCCATATCAAATTCTATTAGGAAATGATCGCTAGAATGTAG
>NW_007102198.1:0-304 GCF_000164805.1 Carlito syrichta | reverse complement strand
GCTTCCAGCTCTTGGCTGGGGCGGGGTCCGGCAGACATCGTGGAGTGGCGAGCGCATGCCCGGTCCAACCCCTCGCTTGCCTCTGAGGAAACCAGGCCCGGAGCGGGGAGGGACACCCCCAGGATCACACAGCAGCAGGGACGGACGCCTGAGCCTCTCGCCGCCGGCCAAACCCTGCGTGGGCTGGCCTCTGTCCCCTCCCGACTCCTCGCTGGCCCGTCCCGCCCTCTTCTGCTGCCTGGCTCTCTGGAGCCCTGTCTCTCTGCCTGTCGTTTACCTGCTTCCTTTTTTTCTTTCCCTCCCT
>NW_007102197.1:0-301 GCF_000164805.1 Carlito syrichta | reverse complement strand
CTTGGAAGGCTGAGGCAGAAGAATCGCCGGAGCCCAGCAGGTCGAGGCTGTGGTGGCCAGAGGCAGCCACTGCACTCCGGTGACAGAGTGAGACTCCAACCAAAAAAAAAAAAAAGATAGAAATTTAGACACATCAGGTTCTGCAAGGCCACCTGGTTTTGCTTTCCAAACTACACTGGTGCGGAGGCTTTTAAAAGTCTATAAACTCAGAAACAATTAGGAAAAAAGTAAAGACAAGTGCTTATTATTTTATTTTATTTTATTTTATTTTTTTTGAGTTGGAGTCTCACTCTGTCGCCCA
>NW_007102196.1:0-315 GCF_000164805.1 Carlito syrichta | reverse complement strand
GGGCGCCCTGCCTCCCGCCCACCGACGCCCTCGCCCACTCCGTCCCCAGAGCCTGCTTCCGGAGCTCCTGCACATCCTCTCGGCCGACTCGGAGGGCTTTCCGCGGAGGGCCGCCATGCAGGTCTTCACCGAGTGGCTGCGGGACGGCCATGCGGACGTGGCCCGGGACAAGGAGCGGTTTGTGGCCGCAGTGCTCCAGGCGGGGAGCCGGGACCTGGACTGGGAGGTCCGGGCCCAGGGCCTGGAGCTGGCGCTGGTGTTCCTGGGCCAGACGCTGGGGCCACCGGCTTCCCACTGTCCCTACACTGCGGCCCT
>NW_007102195.1:0-310 GCF_000164805.1 Carlito syrichta | reverse complement strand
TCCCCTCTTACTACAGCTTTCATGGCATCCCAGACATTTTGGTAAGATGTTTCTTCATTTGTATTTGTTTCCAGATATCTTTTAATCTCTGTTTTGATTTTTTTCTTTTTATTTTTTTGAGTTGAAGTCTCACTCTGTTGCCCAGACTGGATTGCAGTGACTGGTCCCAGTCACTGGAGCCTCGACCCACTGGACTCCAGCAATCCTTCCACCTCAGTCTTCCAAGTATCTGGAACTACAGGTGTGTGCCACCATGCCTGGCTAATTTTTCATTTATTGTAGAGATGAGGTTTCAACAAGTTGCCCAGGC
>NW_007102194.1:0-303 GCF_000164805.1 Carlito syrichta | reverse complement strand
TGTTTTTTTTGAGTTGGAGTCTCACTTTGTTGCCACAGCTGGAGTGCAGTGGCACATTCCCGGCCACCACAGCCTAGACCTGCTGGGCTCAGGAGATCCTTCCATCTCAGCCTTCCATGTAGCTGGAACTACAGGCACATGCCACCACGCATGTGCCTTTATTTATTTATTTATTTATTGTAGAGACAAGGTCTCAACAACAATTGCCCAGGTAATCCTCTCCCCTCGGCTTCCCAAAGTGCTGGGATCATAGGCGTGATGCCACTGTGCCCAGTCGCATCCTTTTTCTTTTTCTTTTTTTTT
>NW_007102193.1:0-301 GCF_000164805.1 Carlito syrichta | reverse complement strand
TTTTCTTTCTTTCTTTTTTTTTTTTTTGAGTTGGAGTCTCACTCTGTTGCCCAGACTGGCGTGCAGTGGCCGCTGCCGGCCACCGCAGCCTCAACTGCTGGGCTCCGGCAATCCTTCCACCTCAGCCTTCCAAGTAGCCAGAAGTACAGGCGCGTGCTACCACACCCGGCTAATTTTTTGATTTTATTGTAGAGATGAGGCCTCACCTGCCCAGGCGGGTCTTGAACCTGCGGGCTCAGGCAATCCACTCACCTCAGCCTCTCAAAGGCACGGGATTACAGGCTGAGCCACCAAGCCTGGC
>NW_007102192.1:0-442 GCF_000164805.1 Carlito syrichta | reverse complement strand
TGATGAGCAATATTTGCTTTGAAAGAAATTTAATCTTTCTGTATTTTATTTTCTTCATTGTGCTTTACAGTAATAAGGCTTAGAACTGTTTCTGTTGTTTGGGCATGCATTTTGCTTTGTTTTTGAGCTGATTTTAATATATAGTTTATATAAGAATGACCTATAAATTATAGAGCATATAGAAATTCATAATGTAATTTGTGCTTCTAAATACAAAAGCATAAAAAAGTATGAAATTTCCTCCTTTGACATTTTTCTGCCAGTCTCCAGGATAACAATTGTTAACTGACTATTGTCACATGGTCTGGACGTGGGTGGCATTTTATGGATGAGTGTATATGTATACCACATAAACTTAAAAATAGGATTATAGGATTCCTATTTACATATTGTCTTTCAAAATGATTGCTTTTACTTATTATTTTCTCATAGACATCTTTCA
>NW_007102191.1:0-335 GCF_000164805.1 Carlito syrichta | reverse complement strand
TGAGCCACCGAGCCTGGCCGGAATTGATATTATTACCTAGAGAAAACTGAAACAAGAAATTCTTCAAAAATAGAGATAAAGTACAAAGAAAAATCTTCAAGGTCTACGATGATAACAGGAATATTAAACTAAAACTAAAAAAGAAAGTATCTATCTGTGGGTAGAGCTGATGATCACTATTATAAAGAATACATACGCTGAGCTTGGTGGCTCAGCCTGTAATCCCAGCACTTTGGGAGGCCGAGGCGAGTGGACTGCCTGAGCCCGAGGGTTTGAGACCAGCCTGGGCAACTTGGCAGGACCTCATCTCTACAATAAATCAAAAATTAGCTGGG
>NW_007102190.1:0-301 GCF_000164805.1 Carlito syrichta | reverse complement strand
GACGAAGCCCCGGCGCCCGCTCCTGCCGGGAGCAGGACTAGAACCCAGTGGCGCTGCAGAGAGGTGCGAGTCGGACTCCGGAGGGCCTCCGCCAGGGCTGGCCGAAGGGGGGCGGGGATTAGAGGGCCTGGTTTGATCAGAGGGAAGGGGGCTAGGAAGGGGGGGCGCTCCGTTGAAGACTCTAGGGGTGGGGCCGTAGGAGTATCAGGAGGTGACAGGTCTCAAGAAGTCAGCGACGAGCCGGCTCGGTGGCTCAGCCTGTCATCCCGCGCCTTGGGAGGCTGAGGTGAGTGGATTCCCT
>NW_007102189.1:0-307 GCF_000164805.1 Carlito syrichta | reverse complement strand
TGCTGGAGAGGATACAGGGAAAAGGGAACACTTCTATACTGTTGGTGGGAGTGTAAACTAATATAACCTTTGTGGAAAACAGTTTGGCGATTCCTAAAAGATCTAAAAATGAACCTTCCATACAACTCCGCAATCTCCCTACTGGGAATATACCTGGAGGAACTCAAATCACTGTATGAAAAAGATATCTGCACATGCATGATTATTCACATTAGCAAAAACATGGAACCAACCATGCTGCCCATAGAAAGAAGACAGGATAAAAAAAATATGGCACATATACACGACTGTGTACACAGTCATGAAG
>NW_007102188.1:0-300 GCF_000164805.1 Carlito syrichta | reverse complement strand
TGGCTGAGAGCAGCCACTGCACTCCAGTGTGGGTGACAGAGTGAGACTCCAACTAAAAAAGAAAAAAGAAAAAAAAAGAAATCAAAGAAGCCAAGCAAAAAGGACAAATATAATCACTTATATGAGGTATTTAAAGGATCAAATTCATAGGGAACAATCAAAGTAGAGTGATGGCTACAAGGGACGCAGGGAAAAGAACAAGAAGTTCATGTTTTAACAAGTATAGACTGACTTCCAGTTGGGAAAGATGAAGAAAGTTCTGGAGATGGAAGGGGCAGAGGTTACACAACAATGTGGATG
>NW_007102187.1:0-301 GCF_000164805.1 Carlito syrichta | reverse complement strand
TCTTCTTGTTCCAACCTAGGTAGGTTGTGTGTTGTCAGAAAGTCCTCCATTTCCTTAAGGATTTCAAGTTTGTTTCCATACAAGTGTATGTAGTAGTTTCTAATTATCTTTTGTATTTTTTCAGGGTCAAATGTGACTTCATCTTTTGTGTTTCTGATTGTGCTTATTTGGGTTTTTTTCTCTTTTTTTCTTGGTCATTCTGGCTAGGGGACCATCGATCTTGTTTATCCTTTCGAAGAAACAGCTTTTTGTTTCATTGATTTTTTGTATTATCTTTTTGTCCTCTATGTCCTGGATTTGG
>NW_007102186.1:0-300 GCF_000164805.1 Carlito syrichta | reverse complement strand
TAGCTAGAATGCTGGCTGGTCAGCTGAATTAACTAGCTGACTTAAAAAGCTAGTCAGCTGGCTAGCCAGCTGATGTAACTAGCTAGCTACCTAGCTAGATAGGTGGGAAGCCAGGTGAATTAACTAGCTGACTTAACTTTCTAGCCAGCTGGTTAGCCAGCTTACTTAACTAGCTTGCTACCTAGCTAGCCAGCTGGAAAGCCAGCTGAATTAACTAGTTGACTTAACCTGTTAGCCAACTGGCTAACTAGCTGACTCAACTAGCTGACTTAACTAGCATTCTTCGAAGCTAGTTAGCTG
>NW_007102185.1:0-445 GCF_000164805.1 Carlito syrichta | reverse complement strand
TGGAAGGGACAGAGCAGGGCTCTTTCTCTAGTTCAGAGTTTGTTCCCTCCTTCTGGTACTGGCACTAGGGGCTCTGGCTCTCTGTGAGCTCTGGTGACCTCCTCCATAACTTTTGTGCCTCATTAGCAGGATTGGCAAGCAACCAGGATCCTCTATGACACAGGTGCTCTTGGACACATGGAGTGGCTTTCTTTCATCTTGCTGGAACTGCCCCTTTCACTTATGTGTGGAAGCAAAGCAGTCTTATTATTTGAGAGTTGGTATTCTCCTTCAGTCCTCAGATGAGCAGGGCCACCACCACCACACTGCACAGAGGTGTTCTGCCTCCCAGTTTCAATCCTGCTTTGTGGGAAGGGCTATCACAGTGATGATGGGCTCTTGAGATCAAGCTGCATCTATAACTCTGACCAAGGGCTGCAACATATGTTGACACCAGGGAAATATT
>NW_007102184.1:0-360 GCF_000164805.1 Carlito syrichta | reverse complement strand
CAAAAAAAAAAAAAAAAGATTATGAACTCAAAGAAAGGAGTTTGCAGTTAATGATCCGAATGGACCTGGCTTCCTCTCACCTTCCCACTCCTTCTTTTGCAAACCCATGGAACAGCTTCCAGGAGCACGTAGTCTGTACCAGGCTCAGTACAGACCCCAGGGAGGCAGGAGAACCAGCCAGACTATTCGCCTGCATGGATCTCGTAGCCCACCGAGAGTGACGTTTTTGCCCACTCAGCCTCTCCCTCCCCTGTTGATTTTTTTTTGTATGTTTGTTTTGTTTTTTGAGTTGGAGTCTCACTGTCTCCCAGGCTGGAGTGCAGTGGCACACTCATGGCCACTGCAGCCTCAACCTGCTGG
>NW_007102183.1:0-311 GCF_000164805.1 Carlito syrichta | reverse complement strand
CAGGTCGAGGCTGCGGTGGCCGGGAGCAGCCACTGCACTCCAGTCTGGGCAACAGAGTGAGACTCCAACTCAAAAAAAAAAAAAAGAAGTTGTAATGAGAAAATGGAGAACTGTTAATGACAGAAGCTGTAGGCTAAAGATAAGCTACTGAAATTAAATCTAAAACTTAGCTATCAGCTTTTTAGTTAAAAAAAATTAATTTAAGTCATAAAAACAAAAACAAAGAACAGACTCAAAGCTGGAAAGATTCTTTATGTAAAAGGGAGTTACCTCTTGATTGTTCAACTTCTTTTTTTTTTTTTTTTTTTTTG
>NW_007102182.1:0-303 GCF_000164805.1 Carlito syrichta | reverse complement strand
TAGCCAGCTGGGAAACCAACTGAATTACCTAGTTGACTTAATCTGCTAGCCAACTGACTAACTAGCTGACTCAACTAGCTGACTTAACTAGCACTCTACGAAGCTAGCTAGCTGGCTAGCCAGCTGACTTTACTAGCTGATTTAATTACCTAGCAAACCGGATAGTCAACTGAAATAACTAGCTCGTTACTTAGCTAGCCAACTGGCTAGCCAGCTGACTTAACTAGCTGACCTTCTTGCTAATCAGCTGAATTAACTTGCTTGATATAGAGTTACCCTGCTGGCTAGCCAGCTGACTAAACT
>NW_007102181.1:0-346 GCF_000164805.1 Carlito syrichta | reverse complement strand
TTGGTTCAGAAATTGAGGTTTTGCTTCTGGAATCTCAATTCTATTCCATTGATCTATATGTCTGTACCTATACCAATACCAAGCTGTTTTGATGATTGTAGCTTTATAGTAAAGTTTGAAGTGTGGTAATGTGATACCACCTGCTTTGTTTTTTGGTTTTTTTTTTTTGCTAAAGATTGTTCTCGCTATTCTTGGATGTTTGTGTTTCCATATGAGTTCCTGTATTATTTTTTCTAGGTCTGAGAAGAATGTTGCTGGTAATTTGATGGGTATTGATTTCAATCTTTAGATTACCTTAGGTAGGATGGACATCTTCACAATGTTGATTCTTCCAATCCATGAACAT
>NW_007102180.1:0-300 GCF_000164805.1 Carlito syrichta | reverse complement strand
TAATTAAGTAACCTAGTTAAGTCAGTTTGCTAGCCAGCTTGCTAGCTATGTAGCTAGCTAGTTAACTCAGCTGGATCACCAACTGGCTAGCTAGTTAAATCAGCTAGTTAAATCAGCTGGCTAGCCAGTTGGTTAGCTACGTAGCTAGCTAGTTAAGTCAGCTGACTAGGCAGCTGGCTAGTTAGGTTGCTACCTAGTTAAATCAGGTGGTTAGCCACTGGCTAGCTATTTAAGTCAGCTGACTAGCCAACTGGCTAGTTAGATAACAAGCTAGCTTAGTCAACTGGCTTGCAAGCAGGC
>NW_007102179.1:0-353 GCF_000164805.1 Carlito syrichta | reverse complement strand
GGAATAAATGATAATAAAAATTGTCAAGCCAATCCTAAAAAAGCATCAAGTAAACTTATATCAATGCAATTATAAGAAGTTTTCCCAATAAAGTTGAATATTAATTAGTGATTCCAATAAAAAGCATAGAAACAGATCCACACAAAAATAAAAATTTAATATATTTTAGAGGGATCACAGCAGACATGGGGAATATACATTTAAAACACTGAAAAATAGGCTGTCTACATTTTTAAAAAGATCTCTACTTTATACAATTTGTTGCAAATTATTACTAAATTTAAAATGTACTAAAGATAAGTAATAATTTGTCACCTCCATTATATTGGTAGAAAATATTAAATGTCTCACTG
>NW_007102178.1:0-338 GCF_000164805.1 Carlito syrichta | reverse complement strand
GAGAGAGAGAGAGAGAGAGAGAGAAACATCTTAGGAGAAATCAAATACTTGGATTTGTATCTTCTAAGTGAACTTTACAATCTCACTTGGATTTATGAGCAATACATTGTAAGCTTATGAATGTGTATTCACCACCATAAAGATTTTTCTTGATCATACTCAGTGATCTATCACAGAAACAAAGAACAGAGTACCATAAGCAGATCTTGAACAATTATAATACTATAAGAAAGTGATTGGCAGTAGTGGGAAACTGTCAGGGGAGTAAGGGGGGGTGGTGGGAATGGCAGTTGAGGGAAACTGCTAGGGGAGGGAGAGGCATACCTCATCAACAAGGG
>NW_007102177.1:0-353 GCF_000164805.1 Carlito syrichta | reverse complement strand
CTCGGCTCCGGGGCAAGGTGCGGGGCGGTCCACGTCCGCGCGTTGGCGCTCTCGGGGACTCGGTCCCTGGGGGGCGCGCCTCGCCTCTCCAGGTCCCCGGCCCCGTGGTGTCCCCTTCTCCGCAGGAGCGAGGACAGGCCTCGGGGGAGAGACGACGGGGACGTGTCGCGGGACACCTAAGCTCCAGGATGCCCCCGGGGCGAGGGTCCTCGCCTCCGCCCGGCTGGCTCCCAGGGCCGGGGTCTCCGCAGCTTCCCACACGCCCGCGGTGCACTTAGACGCCGCACGCGCAAACACCAATGAGCTAAACGACCCCGAACCTCGGAAGAGAAGGAAAACCGGGTGAAGCTGTC
>NW_007102176.1:0-331 GCF_000164805.1 Carlito syrichta | reverse complement strand
TAATTCCGGCTACTTGGAAGGCTGAGACGGAAGGATCGCCGGGGCCCAGCAGGTCGAGGCGCGGTGGCCGGGAGCAGCCACTGCACTCCAGTCTGGGCTACAGAGTGAGACTCCAACTCAAAAAAAAATAAAAATAAAAATAAATAAATTAGCCAGGCTCGGTGGCTCAGCCAGTAATCCTACACTTTGGGAGGCTGAAGTGAGTGGACTGTATGAGCCTCGGGTTCGAGACCCGCCTCAACAATAAATCAATAGCCAGGTGTGGCAGCACTGTGCCTATAGTTCCAGCTACTTGGAAGGCTAAGGCGGAAGGATCGCCAGAGCCCAGCAG
>NW_007102175.1:0-434 GCF_000164805.1 Carlito syrichta | reverse complement strand
CTATTGGTCTATTTAGGGTCTCAAATTCTTCTTGTTTCAACCTAGGCAGTTTGTGTGATGACAGAAAGTCCTCCATTTCCTTGAGGTTTTCAAGTTTGTTACCATACAAGTGTACATAGTAGTCTCTAATGATCTTTTGTATTTCTTCAGGGTCAGATGTGACTTCATCTTTTGTGTTTCTGATTGTGCTTATTTGGGTTTTTTCTTTCTTTTTCTTGGTCTGTCTAGCTAGTGGACCATCAATCTTGTTTATCCTTTTGAAGAACCAGCTTTTTGTTTCATTGATTTTTTTGTGTTATCTTTTTGTCTCCTATGTTCTGGATTTCGGGTTTTATTTTGGTGATGTGGATTCTTCTGCTGAAATTAGGATTTTCTGTGGTCTTGCTTTTCCAGCTTCCTTAGGTGGTTTGTTAGGCTGTTAATTTGTGTTCCTT
>NW_007102174.1:0-332 GCF_000164805.1 Carlito syrichta | reverse complement strand
TCTAGCTAGCTACCTAGCTAGACAGTTATACACCCAGCTGACTTAACTAGCTGACATAACTAGATGCGGGGTGGCTAGGCAGCTAACAACTAGCTACCTACTACATAGCTCACTGACTTGCAAGATGTCATAACTACCTAATACCTAGCTATCCTGCTGGCAAGCGAGTTAATTAGGTGACTTAACTAGCTAGTCAGCTGGCTAGCCAGCTGACTTAAAGCTAGTTGTCCTGCTTGGCAGTTGGCTCTCCAGCTGACTTAACTAACTGACTTTAGCTACCCTGCTGATTTAAATTACTGACTTAATTACCTAGCTACCAAGCTAGCCAGCTG
>NW_007102173.1:0-477 GCF_000164805.1 Carlito syrichta | reverse complement strand
CCCAGCTGGCGGGACCCGGCGAGGGGCAGCGGGCCCTGCCCTGTGGTAGGCGGCCCGGCCTGCCGTGTTCCGTGTGCCGTGTGCCGTGTGTCATACCCCCGCACCACGTGCTACCTGGGGTCCCTCTGCTTGGCCCTGCCCCTCCTCTTTTCAGCCACCCATTCCACTCTGCCCCTCCTCACCTTCCCTTTGGTTCCCAGCCTGTGCCCCTGGTGCACACATGGAATGTTCCAGGCGCACACCCCGTGCGTCTGAGGCCCTGTACTTTGGAGCAGAGGGAGTGTGTTCTGCCCTGGGCCCTGGGGAACCCAGGCTGCTGCGTCAGTCCCCCCACCCCCCCGCTGCCTGAGGAAACGCACCCCTGCTTGTGTCGGAGCATGGCCGGCGCCACCAGATGGCCCTGTCCCCATGCCCAGTGTCCACCTGACAGCTGAGCCTGCCCTGTCCAGGATAAGATGAGCGGATTGCCACCTCCTG
>NW_007102172.1:0-437 GCF_000164805.1 Carlito syrichta | reverse complement strand
GGCCGGGAGCGGCCACTGCCCTCCAGTCTGGGCGACGGAGTGAGACTCCAACTCAAAAAACAATAATAATAATAATAATGGATAAATGCATGGTGCTGGGAAAACTGAATGGCCACGTAGGACAAAGAGGAACGAAGCTTGATTCCAGCCTCACGCTCAGGGCGAAAGCCCGTCCCAGGCAGAGCGTGCATCTAAGTGCGACACGACGAAGCCCCGTCGGGGAGGAGGACCGCCAGCCAGGCTCACCCTGCTCTCGGGCCGGCTGTAGGGGATCTGCAGCCGCTCGGCAGCCTCGATCAGGGCCCGCATGGACGCGAAGACGTTCTGGTAGACCAGGGCGCGGAAGCCCCTGCGGTCCTCCTCGGAGTAGCCGGCGCCGTGGATGATACGCAGCTGCTTGATGAAGGTGCTCTTCCCGCTCTCGCCCGGGCCTGTGG
>NW_007102171.1:0-309 GCF_000164805.1 Carlito syrichta | reverse complement strand
TGACTCATCGATATGACTTAACTAGATAGCTACCTAGCTAGCCAGTTGACTTAACTAGCTAGTTACCTAACTAGTCAGCTTCCTGGAAAGTTCACTTAAGTAGCTGACATAACCTGCTAGTCAGCTGACTGGCCAGCTGACTTAATTAGCTAGCCACCTGGATGGCCAGCTGAATTAACTAGCTGTCTTTAACAGTTAGTCAGCGGACTTAATTAACTAGCTACCTAGTTATCTAGCTGGAAGGCCACCTGAATTAACTAGCTGACTTAAATAGCTATCCCACTCACTAGCCAACTGACATAAATAACT
>NW_007102170.1:0-322 GCF_000164805.1 Carlito syrichta | reverse complement strand
TGAGATGTATTGTTGAATCTGGTTTGCT
The DNA here is from genome assembly GCF_000164805.1 of Carlito syrichta. NCBI lineage: Eukaryota > Metazoa > Chordata > Mammalia > Primates > Tarsiidae > Carlito > Carlito syrichta. Next base: position 294 of record NW_007102170.1, on the reverse strand, counting down.
AGGATCTTGTTGAGAATTTTATCATCTATGTTTATCAAAGATATTGGCCTGTAGTTCTCTTTCTTTGTTGGAACTTTACCTGGCTTGGGTACCAATGTGATGTTGGCTTGTAAAATGATTTGGGGAGAGTTCCATCTTTTTCATTTGCCTGAAATACCTTCAGTAAGATTGGTATAAGCTCCTCCTTAAATGTCTTGTAGAATTCTGCTGGAAAGCAATCTGGACCAGGGTTGTGTTTTTTTGTAGGTAGTTTTCTTATTACGTAGTCAATTTCCTTGATTGTTATTGGTCTAT
>NW_007102169.1:0-311 GCF_000164805.1 Carlito syrichta | reverse complement strand
GGATGGATTTGGAGTCGATCATATTCAGTGATCTATCACAGAAACAAAGAGCAGAGTACCATATGTTCTCATTCATAAGCAGAACTTGAACAATTATAATACTATAAGAAAGTGTTTGGCAGTAATGTGAAACTGTCGGGGAGGTGGGATTGACAGTTGAGGGAAACTGCTAGCGGAGGGAGGGGCATACCTCATCAACAAATGTACCTGCATAATCAATGTTTGTATACCTAACCCTGAATTGTACCCCACATCTTTTTTTTTTTTTTGAGCTGGAGTCTCACTCTGTCGCCCAGACTGGAGTGCAGTGG
>NW_007102168.1:0-428 GCF_000164805.1 Carlito syrichta | reverse complement strand
GCGTGCGGGCGGCCTCTGGCTAGCGACCGTCCTCGCAGCCTCACGGGCTCCCCCCGAGGGCGCCTCGGCGGACCTCAGGCTCTGACCTCAGCGGACTTGCCCTTGGCCGGGGTCACCCGGGAGTGTGGCTGGACAAGGTCGCTGGCTAGAGACCAGGAAGCCACACGAGGGAGGAGCCCAGAGGAGGGGCGGGAGGCAAGGAAGGGAGAGGGCGGGAGGCAGGGCAAGGGTGGGGGCTGAGGCGGGCTGGAGGGGCACCTTTGCCTCGCCGGGGACTTGGGGTTGGAGGGAGGGTCGGATGCGGAGGGGCTGGAGGGGTTGTAGGGGAGGCCGGATCCGGAGGGCGCTGGAGCCCGGGTGAGGCCCCCGCCTTGCGCAGCTTGGCCCAGGCCGGCCGCTCCTTGCGTGCTCCACATCACTGGCCCACG
>NW_007102167.1:0-336 GCF_000164805.1 Carlito syrichta | reverse complement strand
TCTCGCCAAGTTGCCCAGGCGGGTCTCGAACCCGTGGGCTCAGGCAATCCACTCACCTCAGCCTCGCAAAGGCGCGGGATTACAGGCTGAGCCACCAAGCCCAGTTTTTTTTAAAATTTATTGTAGAGATGAGGTCTCACCAAATTGCCCAGGCTGGTCTTGAACACTTGGGCTCAGGCAATCCTGTCACCTCAGCCTCCAAAAGTGCTGGGATTATAGGTGTGAGCCACCGTGCCCGGTCTGATTTTCTCAAAAACACAGAGCTAATGGGAGGCAAGAATGTGTCAGAAAACTGATCTAGCAATCTTTCTTTCTTTTTTTTTTTTTTTTTTTTTT
>NW_007102166.1:0-304 GCF_000164805.1 Carlito syrichta | reverse complement strand
AAATCAAAAAATTAGCCGGGCATGGTAGCATGCGCCTGTAATTCCAGCTACTTGGAAGGCTGAGGTGGAAGGATTGCCGGAGCCCAACAGGTCAAGGCTGCCGTCACTGGGAGCGGCCACTGCACTCCAGTCTGGGTGACAGAGTGAGACACCAACTCAAAAAAATTTTAAAAATAAAATAAAAGTTTCCAATTCTTTCTCCCTTTTTTTTGAGTCAGAGTCTCACTCTGTCACCCAGGCTGGAGTTCAGTGGCATGCTCACCACCACAAGACCTGCTGGGCTCCGGCGATCCTGCTGCCTCAG
>NW_007102165.1:0-437 GCF_000164805.1 Carlito syrichta | reverse complement strand
GGCTCCGGCGATCCTTCCGCCTCAGCCTTCTGAGTAGCCAGAATTACAGGCATGCGCTACAACACCTGGCTGATTTTTTGATTTATTGTAGAGATGCGGTCTTGCCAAGTTGCCCAAGCGGTCTCAAACCTGTGGGCTCAGGCAATCCACTCACCACAGCCTCCCAAAGCGCCAGATTACAAGCTGAGCCACCGAGCCCAACCTGTTTTTTTTTTTTTTTGAGTTGGGGTCTCACTCTGTTGCCCAGACTGGAGTGCAGTCACATGCTCCCGGCCACCACAGCCTCGACTCGCTGGGCTCTGGGGATCCTTCCGCCTCAGCCTTCCAAGTAGCCGGAACCACAGGCACGCACTACCATGCCCAGCCAATTTTTTGATTTATTGTGGAGACGAGGTCTTGCCAAGTTGCCCAGGTGGGTCTCAAACCCGCGGGCTCAG
>NW_007102164.1:0-852 GCF_000164805.1 Carlito syrichta | reverse complement strand
GTCTGTTCAGCGTTTGTTTTATACATGCATGCATGATGTGTCCGACACGGATTTGGGAGGGGCGGATGCATGTGGGTTTAGGTGGCTTAGTGCCTGTGTGTTGTGTCCTGTGCATCATGGGTGCACACTAGTACATGCATGATTTTGTGTGGATGCTGTGCTTGTGTGTGTAGTCATTGTGTTTGGCTCAATGTTGGTGTGTACATTCCTTCCACGTGTGTGCAATTGTGTGAGCCTGTGTATCGGGTGTGTGTGTGTGTGTGTGTGTGTGTGTGTGTGTGTTCAAGGAAGTTGGATCAGTGTCATTTGTTTTGTAGCTGGAGGATTAGAAGAGTGTACAATTAAGTGTGTTTCACTGCTGGCTTCGTAGGCATTGCTACTTGGCTGCTTTTCCTTTTCTTGAACCTTCTGGAGCTAATGTTTTAATCATCAAAAGATTGGCAGAGGATCTTCAGCATCTTTGGTTTGGTGCATGCATATGTGTGGGTTTTTCTTTTGTTTTCATTTTCTTCTTTTAATGGACAGCTGTAAATGGAGTTTTTTAAAAAAGATATTTCTATACAGTGTGCCCCGGGAATTCAGTCTTTCAGGATTTTGCTTGCATAAATTAAATATTTATTCACCAACTTACCATCTGTTATCAATTGGCCAAAAGAAAGTCGACTGCATGCACTGAGGTTGTATGGGTGTGTGTTTGGGGGAGAGGGGTGCACCAGGATGTGTTATTAGGTTGACTTTGTAAAGATTGTTTTACTGTTTTAAGTGTGGTCATTTTTAAAAGCATTTGAGTAACTCCATTATGCTCAAGCAGAACATTTGTCAAAAGTAATTATCTGAGTTTGGTGGAAGGAA
>NW_007102163.1:0-306 GCF_000164805.1 Carlito syrichta | reverse complement strand
ATCAGGTTAGCTAGCTAGTCGGCTTGCTCACCAGCCAACTAGATAAGTCAGCTCACCAGTTGGGTCGTTAGCCACCTGACTATTTAAGGCAGCTCATCCGTTAAGTCAGCTAACCTGTAGGTGGACTAGACGGCCAAGTAGTTAGCTAAGCTAACCATCGGTCGACTAGTTGGCCCACTTTTCAGCTGACAAGTTAGCTCAGTTAACTAGTAGACCGAATAGTTCGGCTAGGTAACTAGTTGGCCAGCTACTAGGCTGACTAATTAGGTCACCAAACCAGCCAACCAACTAGTTAAGCAAGCTAGC
>NW_007102162.1:0-334 GCF_000164805.1 Carlito syrichta | reverse complement strand
ATTTATTGTAGAGATGAGGTCTCACCAAGTTGCCCAGGCGGGTCTCGAACCCACGGGCTCAGGCAATCCACTCACCTCAGCCTCCCAAGGGCGCGGGATTACAGGCTGAGCCACCGAGCCCGGCTATATATATATATTTTTTTGAGTTGGAGTCTCACTCTGTCGCCCAGGCTGGAGTGCAGGGGCATACTCCCAGCCACCGCAGCCTCAACCTGCTGGGCTATGGTGATCCTTCCGCCTCAGCCTTCCAAGTAGCTGGAACTACAGGCACGCGCTACCACGCCCAGCTAATTTTTAAAAATTTATTGTAGAGATGAGGTCTTGCCAAGTTGCC
>NW_007102161.1:0-331 GCF_000164805.1 Carlito syrichta | reverse complement strand
AATCAGCTAGTTTCTTAGCTAACTAGTGGGCTAGCAATCAGCAAGCTGGTCAGCTAACTATGGGCCTTGTTTACTTTCCATCAGGTTAGCTAACTAGTCTGCTCACTCACTTGCCAACCGGTGAGCTCACTCGCCAGCCAAAAGTTTAACTAACTTGTCGGCTTGCTCGCAAGCCAAAAGGACAGCTAACTAGTCTGCTTGCTCGCCAGACAACTAGTTAAGTCAGCTCACCAGTGGCTTTCTCACTGGCCGACTAGTTAAGGCATCTCACCCATTGGCTCACTCGATGGCCAACTAGTTAATTCGGCTGAACGTTCTGCTCACTCACCGG
>NW_007102160.1:0-350 GCF_000164805.1 Carlito syrichta | reverse complement strand
CGGGGAGAGCCCGGAAAGGCGTGCACGGCTGAGCAGGTGAACGAACGAATGCACCGAGACACGGAGGGAGGAAGGAGTGCACGGGTGAGCCGGTGAACGAATGAATGCACAGAGACATGTGTCAAGGAAGGCGTGCACGGGGGAGCGGGTGAACGAATGAATGCACAGAGACATGTGTCAAGGAAGGCGTGCACGGGGGAGCCGGTGAACGAATGAATGCACAGAGACATGTGTCAAGGAAGGCGTGCCGGAGTGAGCGGGCGAACGAATGAATGCACACAGAGACGCAGGAAGGCAGGCGTGCCCGGGGGAGCGGGCGAACGAACGAATGCCCGAGAAACGTATCCAGG
>NW_007102159.1:0-364 GCF_000164805.1 Carlito syrichta | reverse complement strand
CACACCACGCTCCCAAGCAGCGAAGGAAAGGCGCTCTGGGCAGCGGTAGAGTGACCGAGGGACCCGTCCAGACCCGGGATCTGGGTGGCACGGGGAAGGAGGAGCGGAGGGAACCCCAGCCCTGCGGGGACGCCCGCTTACCCGGCCGTTGCGGTCGGTCTCCTGCACCTCCTCGACGCGCAGCCCGCGCCGCACTAGCGCCCTGAGCAACCCCACGTCGTTGGCGCAGGCGGCGCGCAGGAGGTTCGCCGCCTCCGGGATGCCCTCCGGAATGCCCTCCCGGACGCTCTCCGCGCTCTCGACGCCGTACTCCTCCTCGTCTCCGAAAGGGTAGAAAGAGTCGTCCGAAGCGATGCTGCGGGTG
>NW_007102158.1:0-313 GCF_000164805.1 Carlito syrichta | reverse complement strand
ACCCAAGCCTAATCCAGCATGGGATGTTAGGGAAGCCTTCTTGAATCAAGTGTCATTAAGGTGAGCCAGGCAGGAAGAAATGGGGGGAGGGAGGAAGCGGAGCAAAGAGAATACTATGTGCAAAACCCAGAGGAGGAAAGAGCATGTAAGTTAATATCATTTCTTTTTTTTTTGGAGTCAGAGTCTCACTCTGTCGCCCAGGCTGGAATGCAGTGGCGCGCTCACGGCCACCGCAGCCTCAACCTACTGGGCTCAGGTGATCCTTCTGCCTCAGCCTTCGGAGTAGCTGGAATTACAGGCGCGCGCTACCACG
>NW_007102157.1:0-469 GCF_000164805.1 Carlito syrichta | reverse complement strand
CTTTCCCAGCTGGAGTCCAGAGCTCCACGCCCACGGCCTGTGGGTCTCCACCTCGGGACGCGGGGCGAGGATGCTCGGACTCCACGTCACAGACGGGGCCCGCGGCCAGCCCCGGGCTGGGGAGGAGGGTCCCGCGGACTCGGGCGCGTGGTGGCCTGGTGCTCGCCCTGGGGAGGATGCCCAGTCCCGGCCGCGGCATTGCCGGCCAGAGGCCTCGCGGCGGGGCTTGGCCCTGGGTCTCAGGCTCAGGGAGAGCGCGGAGGTGGTCAGGAGGGCGCAACGCCGCCGCGGGTGGCTGTCGCCCGTCCCCCTCCCAGCCACGCCTCAAGGGGCCCTCGCGCTGTTCGGGGCTCAGGCAGCCTCGGCACGAGGTCCCCGTCGGTTTTCTTCACGCCGGCAGCGTTCCCCTTCGGGCGGCGAGGCCCTGGGAGTCGCTTGAGGAGGCAAGCAAGGCCAGGCGTGGAGGCTC
>NW_007102156.1:0-325 GCF_000164805.1 Carlito syrichta | reverse complement strand
CAGCTGAGAAGGCAGCTGGCTAGCTACGCAGCTTGCTAGTTAAGTTAGCTGAGTATTTTAATGGCTAGATAGATAAGTCACCTAGTTAATTCAGCTGGATAGCGAGGTGGCTAGCTATGTACCAAGCTAGTTAATTCTACAGGCTAGAAAGCAGGCTAGCTAGTTAAGACAGCTAGATAAGTCAGCTGTCTAGCAAACTTTGGCTAGGTAGTGACCTAGTTAATTCAGGTGGCTAGCCAGCTGGCTAGGTAGTTATGTCAGCTACTTAAATCAGCTGGCTATCCATGTGACTAGAGAGGTAGAGAGCTAGTTAAGTCAGCTTGCT
>NW_007102155.1:0-303 GCF_000164805.1 Carlito syrichta | reverse complement strand
TTTTTTTTTTTTTTTTTTTTTTGAGACAAGGCCTCACTCTGTCACCCAGGCTGGAGTACAGTAGCATAATCACGGCTCACTACAACCTCAACCTCCTGGACTCAGGCTATCCTTCTGCCTCAGCCTCCTGAGTAGCTGGTACTGCAGTTGTGCACCACCACATCTGGCGAATTTTTTTTTGAGTCAGAGTCTCACTTTGTCACTCAGGCTGGAGTGCAGTGGCATGCTCATGGCCACCGCAGTCTTGACCTGCTGGGCTCAGGCGATCCTTCTGCCTCAGTCTTCCGAGTAGCTGGAACTACA
>NW_007102154.1:0-320 GCF_000164805.1 Carlito syrichta | reverse complement strand
GCTAACTGGTTAGTCAACTGACTTAAGTAGCTGACTTAACTAGTTAGCCAGCTGTCTAGCCAGCTGACTTCAGAAGCTAGCTACCTAGCAAGTCAGGTGGCTATCCAGCTGACTTTACTGCAAAATTAACCAGCTAGCCAGCTGGGTAGACATCTAACTTAACTAGCTAGCTACCTAGCTAGCCATTTGGCTAGTTAGCTACCTAGCTAGCCATTTGGCTAGCTAGCTGAATTAACTAGATGTAAGTAGCTAGCCAGCCAGCTAGCCTGTTGACTTAACTAGCTGACTTAGCCAGTTAGCCAGCAGGCTAGCCAGCTGAT
>NW_007102153.1:0-349 GCF_000164805.1 Carlito syrichta | reverse complement strand
TTTGGGAGGCCAAGGCAAGAGGATTACCTGAGCCCAGGGGTTTGAGACCAGCCTGGGCAATTTGGCAAGACCTCATCTCTACAATAAATTTTTTAAAAATTATAGCCGGGCTCGGTGGCTCAGCCTGTAATCTCGCGCTTTGGGAGACGGAGGTTAGTGGAGTGCCTGAGCCCGCGGGTTCGAGACCTGCCTGGGCAACTTAGCAAGACCTCGTCTCTACAATACATCAGAAAAATTAGCCGGGTGTAGTAGCGCGCCCCTGTAGTTCCGGCTACTTGGAAGGCTGAGGTGCAAGGATCGCCAGAGCCCAGCAGGTCAAGGCTGCAGTGGCTGGGAGCGGCCACTGCAC
>NW_007102152.1:0-335 GCF_000164805.1 Carlito syrichta | reverse complement strand
CAGACCATCACAAGGTGCCCAGCGTGGGTTTCTGCCCCCCCTCCATGTCCCCGTGTGCTCCTCCTGTCCCACCCTGTCCAGTCCGCTGAAGTCCCCCAGTGCTCGTCACCGTTGCGGCCCGCAGGGGCTCCTCTCTCCCCCTCCCCTCACTGCTCCCCCAGTTCCGGTCCTCAGACCCAGCCTCATCCCCGGCCCTAAACAGCCCCGCCTGCCAAGGACCCCACCTCCAGGTCTCCAGCCTCACCCTCCTGCTCCACTCTGTCCAGGGGACGGCTCCCCCCGCCCGGCCACCCCCTCCCCTGGTCCTGCCGCCTCTGCTCCCACCCAGGCCTGGG
>NW_007102151.1:0-719 GCF_000164805.1 Carlito syrichta | reverse complement strand
GCTGCAGGCGGGCGTGGTGAGCTGGGGGGAAGGTTGTGCTGAGCCCAACAGACCTGGCATCTACACCCGTGTCACCCACTACTTGGACTGGATCCGCCGTTACGTATCCAAGGAGCCCTGAACTCACTGCAGGGCTGCCACTAGTCAACCGAGAGCCAGCCCTTCCTGTCCCCAGCACAGCCACTTCCTACCTGAGTGGCCTGAGCCCCACCATCCCTGCCCCCCGCCTGAGCTCCCATCCCTGTGCTGAGCCCCTCCCGCATCCAATGGCTCTTCCTCCAATCGAAGACCCTCCCCCGCCCTGTACCCCTCCCCCATCCTGAGACCCTCCCCCATCCTGAGCCCCTCCCTGTCCCACCTGAGCCTGTCCCCTCCCTGTCCAGGCAGCTGGTGTTGCTGCCTACCCCCAGGCTCTGGGTCTCATTAAAGAGCTTTTTTTTTCTGGCCTGCCGTTGCTGTTTCTGATTGTGGTTGTCACTGTGGAGAGGGGCTGGGGCATGATCCAGAGCCAACTCCTCCCACACAAGGGGATTTGGTCACCAGAGCAGCATGGATGCCGCCCAGCCTAGCTGGGTCAAGAGCAGAAGCCTGGCAGCCCCGTGCCAGAGATCTTGAGACATGCTTTCCCGCTCCAGCCCAGGATATCTGTGTCCCTGTGATTGGGGTGTGACAACTGGGGACTTGCTTTCGTCTCCTGACACTATGTCTGTGGCATCCTT
>NW_007102150.1:0-304 GCF_000164805.1 Carlito syrichta | reverse complement strand
CAGTCTCGACCTGCTGGGCTCTGGCGATCCTTCTGCCTCAGCCTTCCAAGTAGCCGGAATTACAGGCATGCGCTACCATGACCGGCTGATTTTTTTATTTTATTGTAGAGATGAGGTCTCGCTGCTCAGACGGGTCTCGAACACGCAGGCTTAGGCAATCTACTCACCTCAGCCTCCCAAAGGCGTGGGATTACAGGCTGAGCCCCCGAGACTGGCTGTTTGTTTTTTCATGCCTGGTAATCTTTGATGGGATGCCAGACATTTTATTTTGCTGAGTACTGGGTATTTTTTTTTTTTTTTTTTT
>NW_007102149.1:0-331 GCF_000164805.1 Carlito syrichta | reverse complement strand
TTGTAGAGGTGAGGTCTCGCCAAGTTGCCCAGGCGGGTCTCGAACTCGCGGGCTCAGGCAGTCCACTCTCCTCGGCCTCCCAAAGTGCTGGGATTACAGGCTGAGCCACCGAGTCCGGCAGATAGGGTTCATTTTAAAATGCAGATTCTTGGGACCAGGCCCACTGCCAGACTACCCTGCCCCCAGGAAACTGAACAGGCTTTTCTAAGTGACAGGACTGGGAACTGAACTCAGAATAAGAGTTCGGTGCGGAGCCGGTGTTCACCAGATGCTTGTGGAAAGAACGAAGGGGCGCCTTGACCCGCAACCTTCCTCTCCGAACGGGCCCCCC
>NW_007102148.1:0-306 GCF_000164805.1 Carlito syrichta | reverse complement strand
CAAAAAAAAAAAAAAAAGACAGATACTTTTAGAAACAATATCTTCTACTTTTCACTCTGAATCATAGAATGAAGAGTCAGTACCTTTATGTAAATTGGTTCAATCCTGAACCAATTTACCTCACTAAAGTCAGATTTGCTGGGAAAGCTGAAGTAAAAGCTGAAGTACTGTCCTGCTTAAAGAGAGGAAGTAAGTCAGGCGTGGTGACTCATGCTGGTAATTCCAACACTTTGGGATGTGGAGGCAAGAGGATTGCCTGAATCCAGGGGTTCGAGACCAGCCTGGGCAACTTGGCGAGACCTCATC
>NW_007102147.1:0-301 GCF_000164805.1 Carlito syrichta | reverse complement strand
TCATTAGAGACTACTATGTACACCTGTATGGAAACAAACTTGAAAACCTTAAGGAAATGGAGGACTTTCTGTCATCACACAACCTGCCTATGTTGAAGCAAGAAGAAATTGAGACCCTAAATAGACCAATAACAATCAATGAAATTGACTATGTAATAAGAAAACTACCTACAAAAAAAAAGCCCTGGACCAGATGGGTTTCCAGAAGAATTCTACAAGACATTTAAAGAGGAGTTGATACTAATCCTACTGAAGGTATTCCAGGTGATTGAGAAAGATAGAACTCTCCCCAAATCATTTT
>NW_007102146.1:0-318 GCF_000164805.1 Carlito syrichta | reverse complement strand
AATCATCTTAGTGCCATCTGATACTTCTTCCCTACTTAATGTCGTCTGATACTATTTGCCTTCTTAGTGTCGTCTGATACTACTTCCCTTCTTAGTGTCTTCTGATACTACTTGTCAACATAATGTCCTAAGATACTACTTGCCTTCTTAGTGTCGTCTGATACTACTTGCCAACTTAGTGTCGGCTGATACTACTTGCCTCCGAAGTGTCGTCTGATACTACTTGCCTTGAAGGTGGCGTCTGATACTACTTTCCTCCTTAGTGTCGTCTGATACTACTTGCCTTGTTAGTGTCGTCTGATTCTACCTGCCTTGTTA
>NW_007102145.1:0-334 GCF_000164805.1 Carlito syrichta | reverse complement strand
TCACCTCAGCCTCCCAAAGGCGCGGGATTACAGGCTGAGCCACCAAGCCCGGCTAAAAGTCCACTTTTTAAGGGTCCAAAATGAAAAAATACCTGATCCAAACAATTAACAAATGCCACCAGTGTTAGAGGGCTCTCTCCACCCACTTGCTCTCAAGGCTGTCTTCTAAAGCTGTCCCTAAGTCTCCCTAGCTGCTGCAATTTCTTTTTTTTTTTTTTGAGTTGGAGTTTCACTCTGTCACCCAGGCTGGAGGGCAGTGGCACGCATCCGGCCACCGCAGCTTCGACCTACTGGGCTCCGGCGATCCTTCTGCCTCAGCCTTCCAGCCTTCCGC
>NW_007102144.1:0-300 GCF_000164805.1 Carlito syrichta | reverse complement strand
GCTTTGTTCACTTTTCCCTCTGCTTTACAGTCTGTCTATTCAGCAGTATGGTCTTGGTCCCTAGATTTAAAAAGGGGGCATATAAAAGAGGAAAATAATGGAGGAAAGGGGGTCAATAGGGAGTTAGAAAGAGAGAAGTGTGAGAGGGAAAACAGATAAACATACCAACTATCAGGTGAGAAGGAGACACAGGGCTGGGAAAATGTGAAGAAAGACAGGTAAGAAAGATTCCCTAAAGAATACTGATAGCTACACAGAGACAGGCCAATAAAATCAAGAAACAGTGTAAGTCAGAAGGTA
>NW_007102143.1:0-306 GCF_000164805.1 Carlito syrichta | reverse complement strand
GTCTCCCACTACTGCCGATCCCTTTCTTATAGTATTATAATTTTTCAAGGTCTGCTCATGAGTGAGAGCATATGGTACTCTATTCTTTGTTTCTGTGATAGATCACTGAGTATGATCAACTTTAAATTCATCCAAGTTGCTGTGAAGTCCATATGTTTGTCCTTCTTTATGGCTGTGCAAAATTCCATCATGTATATGTACCACATTTTAAAAATCCAGTCCAGCTTTGATGGGCAACATGGTTGATTCCATGTTTTTGCTATTGTGAATAGATCTGCAACAAACATACGTGTGCAGGTATCTTTT
>NW_007102142.1:0-345 GCF_000164805.1 Carlito syrichta | reverse complement strand
TTATAAAAAATTGTGTATTTATTCTTACATGTTTAAACTTCAGTTTCCTCCAAAATACTCGCCATCTGATCAATGCACTTATCATGATGCTTTTTCCACTGCCTGAAACAATTTTTGAAATCATTAAAAATATGGTGCCTTTCAGTACTTCTGCCGTTTTTTGTTTCAGCTCTTCCACATTGGCAAAAAGTTTCCTCTTGAGGACTATTTATTTATTTATGCCAGAGTCTCAGTCTGTCACCCAGGCTGGAGTGCATTGGCACGCTCATGGCTACCACACCCTCAATCTGCTCGGCTCAGGCAATCTTTCCAGCTCAGCTTTCCAAGTAACTGGAGCTACAGGTG
>NW_007102141.1:0-402 GCF_000164805.1 Carlito syrichta | reverse complement strand
AGCCTCGACCTGTTGGGCTCCGGCGAACCTTCCACCTCAGCCTTCCAAGTAGCCGGAATTACAGCTACCATGCCCGGCTGATTTTTTTACTTATGTAGAGATGAGGTCTCGCTGCCCAGCTGGGTCTCGAACCCGTGGGCTCAGGCAATCCACTCACCTCAGCCTCCCAAATGTGCAGGATTACAGGCTGAGCCACCTAGCCCAGCTGAATTCCATCTTTCTAATCACCTGGAATACTTTCAATAGGATTGGTATCAGTTCCTCCTTGTATGTTTTGTAGAATTCTGCTGGAAAATCATCTGGTCCAGGGCTTTTTTTGGTAGGTAGCTTTCTTATGATATTATCAATTTCCTTGATTGTTATTGGTCTATTTAGGGTCTCAGTTTCTTCTTGTTTCAACCT
>NW_007102140.1:0-306 GCF_000164805.1 Carlito syrichta | reverse complement strand
ACTAATTGAGGGGTGCTGCCACTTTTTTTTTAGTTGGAATCTCACTCTGTCATCCAGGTTGGAGTGCAGCAGTATTCATAGCAAATACAGCCTCAACCTGTTAGACTAGGTGATGCTTCTACCTCAGCCTTCCAAGTAGTTGGAACTACAGGCACATGCCATCATGTCCAGTCTCTTTCTTTCTTTCTTTCTTTCTTTCTTTCTTTCTTTCTTTCTTTCTTTCTTTCTTTCTTTCTTTCTTTCTTTCTTCCTGCCTTCCTTCCTTCCTTCCTTCCTTCCTTCCTTCCTTCCTTCCTTCCTTCCTTC
>NW_007102139.1:0-408 GCF_000164805.1 Carlito syrichta | reverse complement strand
GTCCTAGGAACATCTACCACCATAATCATGTTCCCCAGACAAAAGGATATTGGTATAAAATCCCTCAATTCAGGTGACCTCACACTACAGAAAATTCTTGTGAGCAGGCAGGTTGGAAATGAGATGTTGGATTTTTGAAGATTCGACATTTTGAGGAGGTCTTGTGAAGGGGAAGCAAGAATCCTGGATTCCAGTTTCCAAAGTACTTATGGGAGTCTTTCTCTTGATATCCAAAAAACTGGAATTCTCGGTCACCAACAACTGTCTCGGCATCCTGCAGAGTGAAGCAGGAAGCGGGGTAATGAGTGTCCTTATATACAGGAAACTACACATCATATTGCTAACTACGTATAAGGAATCTTGTTTACATGAGTCCTCAATCCCAAAAACTACAGGCCGTCTTCCTAA
>NW_007102138.1:0-376 GCF_000164805.1 Carlito syrichta | reverse complement strand
AGCTACTTGGAAGGTTGAGGCGGAAGGATCACTGGAGCCCAGCAGGTCGAGGCTGTAGTGACCGGGAGCATGCCACTGCACTCCAGTCTGGGTGACAGAGCGAGACTTCAACTCAAAAAAAAAAAGGGAGACATGACAATACAGCGAATCTTTTAATTTAAGATCTCCAAAATATCTAACCCCAGGTTTAACCATTTTCCAGACGTTTTTAAATCTAGCAACTGCTCGTGTTCTTAAAGAATATATGCAAATGACGTTTATTGCCACACTATTCACAACAGCAAAAACATGGAACCAATCCCACTCCCCATAGAAAGTGGACTCGCCGGGCTCGGTGGCTCAGCCTGTAATCCCGCGCCTTTGGGAGGCTGAGGTG
>NW_007102137.1:0-460 GCF_000164805.1 Carlito syrichta | reverse complement strand
GACGGCCACCGCGAGGAGGGCAAGTACCGCCACAACGTGCTAGTCAAGGGCACCAAGCGCCGTGTGCTGCCGCTCAAGAGCAGCAAGGTCCGCCAGAAGGTGGAGCACAGCGTGGAGGGCGCCCAGCGCGCCGCCGCCATAGCGCGCCAGAAGGCCGAGATCGCCGCCTCCAGGTAGGACTCCGGTGAGGGCGGCGGGGGGGTCCTATCGGGGGAGGGGTCCCGGGCAGGCAACCCCGGAGGCCCTGGCTCCCAGCCTGTCTCTGCTTCTGTTACCCCCGTGACCTTTAAGGAGTTAATTGGAGCGCCGTTTATCCACTCGACTACACCCAGCCCCTCCGTTGACTTTACCTTCCGTTCACTCAGTCTTTTTAATATTCGCCTGGACGACCATCTCTCCACTCGGTCGTCCATCCCACCCACCCGCTTTTCTGTTTACCCACCCAGCCATCCAGTCACGC
>NW_007102136.1:0-328 GCF_000164805.1 Carlito syrichta | reverse complement strand
CAGGCGGGTCTCGAACCCACGGGCTCAGGCAATCCACTCACCTCAGCCTCCCAAAGATGCGGGATTACAGGCTGAGCCACCGAGCCCAGCTAGACAATTTTTCCATGGGCCAGGGCAAGAGGATGGTTTTGGGATGATTCAAGTGTATAGCATTTATTGGGCACTTTATTTCTATTATTATTACATTGTAATATATAATAAAATAATTCTACAACTTGCCATTAAAAAATGAGGTGCAGCTGGGCTCGGTGGCTCAGCCTGTAATCCTGCGCCTTTGGGAGGCTGAGGTGAGTGAATTGCCTGAGCCCGCGTGTTCGAGACCCGCCTG
>NW_007102135.1:0-337 GCF_000164805.1 Carlito syrichta | reverse complement strand
AGGCCCCGCGCGACCTGTAATTAACAAGCCGCAGAGGGCCGGCCTGGGGCGGCCCCGCCCTCCCTGTCCCGGGGGCTTCCTGCGCCCCCCGCCCTCCCCAGAAGAGGAAGGGAGGGGGCAGGGAGCTGGGGGGGGGTGTCCCTCCGCCGGCCCCCTGATTTATGACCCTCTGTGTGAAGGAGATTTACGAGCTAAGACCCAGAGCGGGACCGTGTCAGCAGGCGGGGGACCCCGGTCGCCATCCGTTTAAACCCGGCCGCAAGGTGGGCTCGCGGGAGGGGCGGGGGCTCGCGGACCCCCAGCTCGGGGCCCTTCTCTCGCCCCCACGTCCGGTCTC
>NW_007102134.1:0-323 GCF_000164805.1 Carlito syrichta | reverse complement strand
AGCTAGTTAAGTCAGCTGGCATGCCAGCATGCTAGCTAGGTAGCTAGCTAGTTATGTTAGATGTCTAGCCTGCTGGCTAGATAGTTAAATGACCAACTCAAGTCAGCCAACTTGCCAGCTGGCTAGCTAGGTAGCTTGCCAATTAAGTCAGCTCACTAAGCTTGCCAGCAAGATAAGTCACCAAGCCAATTCAGCTGGATAACCAGCTGGATAGCTATGTAGCAAGCTATTTAATTCAAGTGGCTAGAAAGCAGGCAAGCTAATTAAAACAGCTAGTTAAGTCAACTGGCTAGTCAGTTGACTAGTTAGGTAGTGACCTAGTT
>NW_007102133.1:0-470 GCF_000164805.1 Carlito syrichta | reverse complement strand
GTACCACATGTTCTCACTCATAAGTGGACCTTGAACAATGATCATAATACTATAAGAAAGGGGTTGACAATTGAGGGAAACTGCCAGGGGAGGGAAGGACACACCTCATCAACAAAGACACCTGCATAATGAACATTTGTATACCTAAACCTAACCCTGAATTGCACCCCATATCTTTAAAATTAAAAAACAAAATTTCACAACCAGTTTTAAATATATATATATATATATATATATATATATATATATATATATGTATATGAATGTCATCTTTTTTGCCAATTTCAGTAAAAATTTGCCCTGAAATTGTTGCTTCAAAGAAAGCTGGGTAAATATTGTTTTTTATTTAAATTAGAACACAAACACAACTTAGTGCCTTCTTACTTAACTTTTGCCATCATTTAAAACGTATATTCTTATCTAACGCGGTTGCATTTCATTAGCAGTATGAAAGCAAACTTGTACCTAGT
>NW_007102132.1:0-373 GCF_000164805.1 Carlito syrichta | reverse complement strand
TAAGTCAGCTGGCTAGCTAGATAGCTAGCTAGGTAGCTAGCTAGTTAAGCCAGCTAGTTATGTCAGCTGGCTAGCTAGGTAGCTATCTGGTTAATTCAGCTAGTTAAGTCATCTTGCTAGCTAGTTAATTCAGCAAGCTAAGTCATCTGGCTAGCCAGTTGCCTAACTGAGTAAATAGTTATTTAAGTCAGCTGGCTAGCCAGTTAACCAGCTAGTTAAGTAACCTAATTAAGTCAGCTTACTATCCAGATGGCTAGGTAGGTAGCTAGGTAGTTATGTCAGCTGGAAAGCCACCAGACTACATAGGTAGTTAGCTAGTTAACTCAGCTGTATATCCAGCTGGCTATCTAGGTTGCTAGATAGTTAAGTCAGC
>NW_007102131.1:0-362 GCF_000164805.1 Carlito syrichta | reverse complement strand
GCGACAGAGTGAGACTCCAACTCTAAAAAAAAAAAAAAAAAATTAAAAAAATAAAATAAAACAGTGACCTGCCTCCCAGCTCCTTCACCTTGTTCAGTTTCTTGGTTTAACATAACACTTAAAACTCTTTAATACTGTTAGGTTAAAAATCCCAGCAAGGGTTCCAAAAAAGGAACCTTTTGGTCAGACCCTTGGGTGGGGAAGGGGTGGTGTGTGCTTGCTATCCGGTGCTGCAAGAAGGATGCAAAAAATTGCACAGAAGTTAATTTGGAAAACATAGCATCTTTAAAAAGTGGGCAAAAAGCCGGGCTCTGTGGCTCAGCCTGTAATCCCGCGCCTTGGGAGGCTGAGGCGAGTGGATT
>NW_007102130.1:0-445 GCF_000164805.1 Carlito syrichta | reverse complement strand
CAGGAGCGGCCACCGCACTCCAGTCTGGGCGACAGAGTGAGATTCCAACTCAAAAAAAAATAGTAAATGCAGAATACAGGATCTTTAAACTTAAATAATCAATAAGCTAACTTAATTTCCTATACCTGGATGAGAAACCTCAAGTTAGATTATTCAGACTGAAATCTGATCCCAGGACCAGCTGACTTTCTTTTTCCTTTCATTTTTTTTGGGGGGGAGGGCAAGGTCACTGACTGACAAGCCGACTTTTTTTTTTTTTTTTTTTTGAGTTGGAGTCTCACTCTGTCGCCCAGACTGGAGTGCAGTGGCCGCTCCCGGCCACCACAACCTCGCCTGCTGGGCTCCGGCGATCCTTCCGCCTCAGCCTTCCAAGTAGCTGGAATTACAGGCATGCGCTACCACGCCCTGCTGATTTTTTGATTTATTGTATAAATGAGGTCTCGCT
>NW_007102129.1:0-306 GCF_000164805.1 Carlito syrichta | reverse complement strand
GTTCCGGCTACTTGGAAGGCTGAGGCAGAAGGATTGCCTGAGCCCAGCAGGTCGAGGCTGTGGTGGCCGTGAGTGTGCCACTGCACTCCAGCCTGGGCGATGGAGTGGGACTCCGACTCAAGAAAACAAATAAAAAAAAAAAGAAAGAAAAGAAAAATGAAGTACAGAGGATTTTAGGGCAGTGAATCGATTCTGTATGATACTGTAATGACAAATACATGCTATTATGCATTTTTTTCAAAACCCATAGAACTTTATAGCACAAAAAGTAAACCTTCATGTATGCAATTTTTTTTTTTTTTTTTT
>NW_007102128.1:0-418 GCF_000164805.1 Carlito syrichta | reverse complement strand
TTTTCTTGTTCATTCTGGCTAGGGGTCCATCAATCTTGTTAATTCTTTCTAAGAACCAACTTTTTGTTTTGTTGATGTTTTCTATGATATTTTTGTCTCCTATACCCCATATTTGGGCTCATATTTTGGTGATTTGGATTCTTCTGCTAAAGTTGGGGTTTTGGTGGTCTTCTCTTTCCAACTCTCTTAGGTGATTTGTTAGGCTCTCAACTTCTGAACTTTCTGTTTTCTTGATGTGTGCTCATAGAAATATAAATTCCCTTCTTAGAACTGTTTTCATGCTATCCCAGAGATTTTGATAAGATATTTCTTCATTTTCATTTGTTTCCAGGAATCTTTTAATTTCTGCTTTGATTACAGTGTTGACCCAGTAGTTGTTCAGCATCGTGCTGTTTAGTGTCCATGCCTCTGTGGGCTT
>NW_007102127.1:0-838 GCF_000164805.1 Carlito syrichta | reverse complement strand
TCAGTTAGCAGTTGCCTGGTAACCCTTTTATTTTCAGTTCTTTAATATCACTATGTTTTCTGTCTGTAGTCATGTTTCTTTTTATCCTAACATTATGCTCTCTATTTTAAACTGTTAAGGTTAGTTTATTTAAATTTATAGTGATAAATAACATAATTATTTATGTCCTGTAATTTCTTTCTATCCTGCTTTTTCTATATTTCACCTTCACTCCTTCTCATTATTCTATTTAATTACATTTTTTTGCCTGTACTGTTTCTGATCTTATTTTCTCTATTTCTATTCTTCTTTTGGTTTTCTAAAAATGTAAATGCACACTTACATCTAAAGGTACTAAAATGTACAACACTTTTCTCAAAACAAAACAAAGCAAAAACTTCAGAATACTTTCAAACCAATCATTTTCTCTTCACTCATATAACACTGTTACTAAATACATCAATACTTTATTTCAACTCCCCAAATAATTATCATCACCACCATCACATCACTACAATTATAAAATACACTCAGTTTTGCTTAAATTTACTCACATTTTACCAATTTATTAGCTCAGCATTTTTACTTTTACTCAGACCTCCCTTCTCGTTCACTTTTCCTTCTTCAAAGAATATATTCCCATTTGGTGTTACTTAAGTAAAGGTGCACTGATACAAAAACATTCTGAGCTTTGGTAAGTTTGAAAATGTCTTTATTTTTTTCATTCTTTAATGGTACTTTAGCTAGCATAAATCCTAAGATAACAGATATTTTCTTTTGGTACTTTATTGGTATTACTCTAGTATCATTTCATTTCCACTGTTACTATTAAATTTTATTCCATTGTAGATATCATGTT
>NW_007102126.1:0-321 GCF_000164805.1 Carlito syrichta | reverse complement strand
TCTCCAGACAGATGTTTACTACCATTATTCCCATCCCCGCCCATAGTTTCCCAACACTGTCATTCGTTTTCTTATAGTAGTGCATTGGATGATCAAGGTCCACTATATGAGTGAGAATATGTGACACTCACATCTTTGTTTCTGTGAGAAGTCACTTAGTATTATAGACTCTAGATCCATCCAGGTTGCTGCAAAATTCATGATTTTATTCTTCTTTATGACTGTATAGTATTCCATCGTGTATATGTACCACATTTTTTTAATCTAGTCCTCTTTTGATGGACAGCGTGGTTGGTTCCAGGTTCTTGCTATTGTGAACAA
>NW_007102125.1:0-392 GCF_000164805.1 Carlito syrichta | reverse complement strand
GGGGGTGAGGGGGAGGCGGGGCCGAGGGTGGGTCTGGGGCGGTCCTGGGCCCACCTGGTGCAGGATCTTGGTGAAGGCCTCCTGCAGCTTGCCGTGCACGGCAGCCAGCTTCTTGTAGTCCCGGTGGGCTTCCAGGATGGGGATGAGGTTCTTGTAGACCTCGTTGACCGCTTCATAGAGCCCGCCCTGAGGGGTGGGCTGGGGTCAGGGCTCCCGGCCTGGAACAGCCTTCTCACAGTGCTCCCCACAACCCCTGCTCCTACCCACCCTTCATTATCTCCTCCAGAAAGCCCACCCCGACCACACCCACCCCCGTGGGACACCAGCCTTTCCACTTGACCCCCAGCCCCCAGACCCCTCTGTGGTCTTCACATTTTTTTTTTTTTTTTTTG
>NW_007102124.1:0-301 GCF_000164805.1 Carlito syrichta | reverse complement strand
TCTCTAATTTGCTTTCCAAATAAACTATATTTTCCAATCTAACTTCTGTGTAATTCTTTGCATCTTTCATGCAGCACTAAATCGCACAACTCTACCCCAGTGGGTCTGACCTAACATTTGAAGATTCCACTGGGATATATTTTTAACCTAATATAGGCAGATTAATTAAAAAAAAGTTAGAGTAAGATAACTGAATTGGATATCTAACTGGTTATAATATCTATAATTTTTTATTTATCTGTTCCACTACACTAAAATTATTTGAATTTCTACTAGAGAAAACTCTATAAATTAACCTCTG
>NW_007102123.1:0-300 GCF_000164805.1 Carlito syrichta | reverse complement strand
GCCGGAATTACAGGCATGTGCTACCACACCCGGCTGATTTTTTATTTATTGTAGAGATGAAGTCTTGTCAAGTTGCCCAGGTGGGTCTCGAACCTGCAGGCTCAGGCAATACACTCACCTCAGCCTCCCAAAGCATGGGATTACAGGTCAAGCCACCCATCCCAGCTTGGAGTTTTTTGAGCAATGATTTGTAGTTCTCAGTGTAAAGGTTCTTTCACTTCTCTGGTTAGGAAGATTTTGAGGTATTTCTTTTTTTTTTTTTTTTTGAGTTGGAGTCTCACTCCGTTGCCCAGACTGGAG
>NW_007102122.1:0-305 GCF_000164805.1 Carlito syrichta | reverse complement strand
CTCCAGCCTGGTCGACAGAGTGAGATTCGACTCAAAAAAAAAAAAGATCCATTACAGAAGAATTAAAGCAGGCTCATGATAGTCGCTAAATGAAGTGGGAAAGGTACCAAGGGTCTGTGTGCAGGGGTCTGACATTCTCCAAATTGCATTTTTTTCATTTAAGTCACTTTTTTGATGAGGTAATGCTTTCTTTCTTTTTCGTTCTTTCTTTCTTTTTTTTTGTTGAGTTAGAGTCTCACTCTGTCACCCAGACTGGAGTGCAGTGGCCGCTCCCGGCCACTGCAGCCTCGATCTGCTGGGCTCCG
>NW_007102121.1:0-340 GCF_000164805.1 Carlito syrichta | reverse complement strand
CCTCAGCCTTCCAAGTAGCCAGAACTACAGGTGTGCACTACTACACCCAGCTAATTTTTTGATTTTATAGTAGAGACGAGGTCTTGCCAAGCGGCCCCGCTGGCCTCAAACCTCCAGGTTCAGGCAATCCTCTCGCCTCTGCCTCCCAAAGTGCTGGAATTATAGGCGTCAGCCACTGCACCTGGCTATTTTGCCTTATTATTAATTATTATTATTATTATCATTATTTTGAGTCGGAGTCTCACTCTGTCACCCAGGCTGGAGTTCAGTGGCACGTTCCCGGCCACCACAGCCTCAACCTGCCAGGCTCCGCGATCCTTCCACCTCAGCCTTCCAAGTA
>NW_007102120.1:0-301 GCF_000164805.1 Carlito syrichta | reverse complement strand
TTTTGATTACTGTAGCCTTATAGTAAAGTTGGAAGTCTGGAAGTGTGATACCTCCTGCTTTGTTTCTTTTGCTAAGGATTGTTTTGGCTATTTGTCATCGTTTATGTTTCCATATGAATTTCTGTATTGTCATTTCCAGGACTGAGAAGAATGATGTTGGTAATTTATGGATATTGCATTGAATCCATAGATTTCCTTTGCTAGAATGAACATTTTAACAATGCTGATTCTTCCTGTCCATGTGCATGGAATATTTTTCCATTTGTTTGTGTCTTCATGGATTTCTTTGAGCAGTGTTTTG
>NW_007102119.1:0-432 GCF_000164805.1 Carlito syrichta | reverse complement strand
AGACAGACAGAGAGAGAGAGAGAGAGAGAGAGAGAGAGAGAGAGAGAGGAGATCTGCTTCCCCAAGGTAGGAGAGGGGACCAAAGCTTGGGAAAACTTAACCTAACCATAGCTCAAGGACACATGGCCAGACCATAATTTAGCAAGGCAGTAGTTAGAAAGTAAATTAGAGGTGGGGAGAGAGAGAGAGAGAGAGAGAGAGAGAGAGAGAGAGAAAGGAGATGCTCCTCTCCAATGTAGGAGAGGGAGCCAAAGCTTATCAAACATGGCAGCAGTCATAGCTCAAAGAGCACATCACCACACCAGAGTCTAGTAAAGCAATGACGCTTGTTGTTTAAAGTTGAATCTTTTTTTAAACATATTTTTTATTTTAAAATTGTGGGGTACAGTTAAGGGTTAGGTATACAAATATGCATTGTGCAGGTACCCTTGT
>NW_007102118.1:0-325 GCF_000164805.1 Carlito syrichta | reverse complement strand
CTGGGCTGCCGCCGCCGGGCCTCGGGGCCCTTCGCCCCTTGGCGCCGCGTCCTTACAGCCGCAGAGCGCTGGCGGTCGCGGTCCCGAGCGGGCACCTTCCTCCCTCCGATGCTGGCCGCGCCGGACGGCTCTTCGGGAAAGCCACGAAGCTTGCCAGACTGGAAGCAAGTCGCATGGCCCGGTGTCGGCGCGCGAAGCTCGTGCGCGGCCGAGCGGGAGCGCCGGGCTCTCCGCGCAGCTGCCTTCGTCCAGCCCCAGGATTCTGCGTCCTCGGTCCATGCAACAGGTGGGCGCGTGTCACAAGCGGCGCCGGGGCACACGGAGG
>NW_007102117.1:0-330 GCF_000164805.1 Carlito syrichta | reverse complement strand
GTCTCACCAAGTTGCCCAGACTGGTCTCGAACCCCTGAGCTCAGGCAATCCTCTCACCTCAGCTTCCCAAAGTGCTGGGATTACAGATGTGAGCCACCGTGCCTAGCCTAAACCATTTTTAAAAGAAAAAAGAATATGGGCCAGGCTTGGTGGCTCAGCCTGTAATCCCAGTGCTTTGGGAGACCGAGGTAAGTGGATTGCCTGAGCCTGCGGGTTCGACACCTGCCCGGGCAACTTGGCAAGACCTCATCTCTGCAATAAATTAAAAAAAAAAAATTAGCTGGGCGTGGTGGCACATGCCTATAGTTCCAGCTACTTGGAAGGCTAAGG
>NW_007102116.1:0-318 GCF_000164805.1 Carlito syrichta | reverse complement strand
CAGCTTTGGCGTGTAGTCGACTGTGCCATCTAGGTGTGTGTACCTACACGCTGTGGTGTTTGCAGAACGATGGAATCACCTAACGATGCAATCACCTAACGATGCACTTCTCAGACTTCTGCCCCATTGTTAAGAAATGTGTGACTGTATCTGTGGCAGCAACAGAAGTTATTTGCATCTCTTCCAGACAAAAATCAAGTTAACAAGGAACTCATTCTAATTCTGGGAACTTTAGTCAGTAGTAAATAAGGATAAGCTTTACCTTAATGTGACCTTCTAGTTGAATCCAGCCCAAATGTTTTTTTTTTTTTTTTTTTT
>NW_007102115.1:0-311 GCF_000164805.1 Carlito syrichta | reverse complement strand
GACTGGATTTTTTTAAATGTGGTACATATACACAATGGAATATTTTGCAGCCATAAAGAAGGACAAACATATGGACTTCACAGCAACTTGGATGTATTTAGAGTCTATCGTACTCAGTGATCTATTTAGAGTCTATCGTACTCAGTGATCTATTGCAGAAACAAAGAACAGAGTATCATATATTCTCATTCATGAGTGGATCTTGCACAATTATCATAATATTATAAGAAAGGGATTGGCAGTAGTGGGAAGCTGCCAGGGGAGGGGTGGGGGTGGGATTAGCAGTTGAGGGAAACTGCCAGGGGAGGGAG
>NW_007102114.1:0-423 GCF_000164805.1 Carlito syrichta | reverse complement strand
TAAGGAACCTTGCAGACACGGGGTGCTGGGAAGAGGAGCCTGGGGGCAGGGGGCAGGTGCCTGGGGGACAGGGAAGGCACACCTGTGCGTGTCACCCCTCCCTGGTGGGGGGGGAGGGCACAGGTCCTCCGGCGCCGCCCTCTGCGCGAGCCCCGACCCCCAGCCCAGCGCTGCCCACCTCCCAAGGTCAGCTCTGCCCCCACCCGCTCCTCTGCACGTCCCTTCCTCCCACGCCCCTCGCCCCGTCTGTCCGGGTACCTCCTGGGGCAGCAGGGGCAGCGCGTGCCCCGCCTGCGTGGCCGTCGGGGTGGCCGGCTCCACGAAGTCGTCTTCGGCGTCGGAGCTGGACATGGCACCGTCCGGGCGACGGCTGTCTGGCCCCCGCCCCGTGACTACCACCATCCCTCTGGCTCTGGGCAGTGG
>NW_007102112.1:0-361 GCF_000164805.1 Carlito syrichta | reverse complement strand
GCTGCCTTTTTTTTTTTTTTCTTGAGTTGGAGTCTTACTCTGTAGCCCAGGCTGGAGTGTAGTGGCGTGCTCATGGCCACCCCAGCGTCTACCTGCTGGATCCTTCTGCTTCAGCCTTCCAGGTAGCCAGAACCACAGGCACGCACTACCTTGCCTGGCTAATTTTTTATTTATTGCAGAGATAAGGTCTTGCCAAGTTGCCCGGACTGGTCTTGAACCTGCAACTCAGGCAATCATCTTGCCTTGGCCTCCCAAAGATCTGGGATTACAGGTTGAGCCACTGAGCTGGTGTTGCCTTTGAAATAGTTAAGCCCTCTTATTCTGTCTATGTCACAGTCATGGTTTGCTTTTCTTCCTTTGT